>NW_013670958.1:42896-59726 GCF_000517525.1 Limulus polyphemus | reverse complement strand
TACGTGTGTGTGTGGTGGGTGGGGGGGGGGGGGGTATGTTGGTGGTGAGGGACGTATATTTAAAAAAAAACAGAATTAACTGCTAATATTTATTCAATTAATATTGTTATAGTATCAACTAAATGACACTCAAAAATGGATGTTAACAATATGACCACACGAAGCCTATCATCTAACAGGTGGAACCTACCAGTGAAACAGGACATTTTATACAGTTATTATTAGTAAGAAGGTTGTCGGATGCTAACTTTACGACCACACGAAGCCTATCATCTAACAGGTGGAACTCACCAGTGAAACAGGACATTTTATAGAGTTATTATTAGTAGGAAGGTTGTTGATTATCCAGAGCTTGTCAGAGCTCTTCAACCTTTCAATTGCTCGCTGTCCTGATTACGTCATCATTTTCAACAATATATTTATCTAATACTTATGCAGTTCTTTGAACCTCTTCGTGTAGTAGCCTAAAACTAAGTTTTTGCTGTGAAATACGCATAATCTTATTAATTAATCTCTTTTTTTTGGAAGCCTGGCTTCCCGATACGGTTGTTTTCTCTTGAAATATGCAAGAATGTTTTAGGCCTTTGTGTGCCTGTCTTAATTAACAAGTACTTGTTTTTTTGTTGTTGTTTTTTTATACGTCAGCATCTTTGTAGCCTCTTTGTCTAGATTTAATGAAATAGATGCTTGTTATTGAAATATGAAATATTCTTTTTAATATCCTTGTGTATGTCTGTCCTAGCAATATCTTATTTAGAAATACTTATGTGTCTGTTAATCCCTTCGTCCCTCGTAACCATGTGAGCTAAAAACACTAAAAGATCAAGGTTTCTAATCCGTAATGTGGAAGCTGCGCAGAGTGCCCATTGGGTAGCTTTATGCAAATGAAAAATAAACATTTGAAACTCTTTGTGTAGGTCTTTCCATTATAATAGCCCCCCAGTGGCACATCGGTATGTCTGCGGACTTACAACGCTAGAAACCGGGTTTCGATACCAGTGGTGGGCAGAGCACAGATAGCCCTTGTGAAGCTTTGTGCATAATTAAAAACAAACAAACATACAAACAAACCATTATAATAATATGACTGACCCTTCTTAAAACACAAACATTTTTAACCTTTTTGTGTTTATGTACATCTGTCCAAAGAATACGATTGTGTTTTCTTAAAACATGTAAGCATTTTTAACCTTTTTTGTGTGTATGTACATCTGCCCCAACAATACGGTTGTGTTTTCTTAAAACACAAAAATGTTTAACCTTTTTGTGTTTATGTACATCTGTCCCAACAATACGGTTGTGTTTTCTTGAAACACAAAAATGTTTAACCTTTTTGTGTTTATGTACATCTGTCCCAACAATACGGTTGTGTTTTCTTGAAACACAAAAATGTTTAACCTTTTTGTGTTTATGTACATCTGTCCCAACAATACGGTTGTGTTTTCTTAAAACATGTAAGCATTTTTTACCTTTTTGTGTTTATGTACATCTGTCCAAAGAATACGGTTGTGTTTTCTTAAAACATGTAAGCATTTTTAACCTTTTTGTGTTTATGTACATCTGTCCCAACAATACGGTTGTGTTTTCTTAAAACATGTAAGCATTTTTAACATTTTTTGTGTGTATGTACATCTGCCCTTACAATACGGTTGTGTTTTCTTAAAACTCATATATGTTGATCATGTAAAAGTTTCGTGGTCGGTTTTTATGTTCCTGAACACTTATAGAAACGGTTTCTTACTGTTCTACGTTCTGCCAATGATATTATTCAGGATGTTCATAATGTCCCTTGCTTTCGAGACTAGCGACGTTTCTCGACACCGAGAAGGAATTGATGTTTACAATTTATATAAAAACGATGTAAGGAAAATTAGTGCTGATTACAAACACTCCATGTTCAAGATGATACGTAAATCAACAGCAAAATTTGTTTAAAACATTGAAAAAAAAGGGGCGAAAAAAACCTGTCTGGCGAACCGGTGAGATGTAAAAACTGTCTGGCGAACCGGTGAGACGTAAAACCCAATTTATTTTTTCGTTCCCTCTTTTTTTTATAATGATAGCGTTGGTTATTTGGGTTGATTGATTGTTTTGAATTTCGCGCAAAGCTACACGAGGGCTATCTGCACTAGCCGTCCCTAATTTAGCAGTGTAAGACTAGAGGGAAGGCAGCTAGTCATCACCACCCACCGCCAATTCTTTGGCTACTCTTTTACCAACGAATAGTAGGATTGACCGTCACATTATAACGCCCCCACGGCTGAAAGGGCGAGCATGTTTGGTGTGACGGGGATTCGAACCCGCGACCCTCAGATTGCGAGTCGAGTGCCGTAACCACCTGGCTAAGCCGGTCCACGGTGGTTTTTTTGGATCACTTTATAAAGAAAGAAACCCGTCACTTACAACAATATAACATTCATTCTGTAAAACGAAACTACTGACAGTTTACTGAAAAATGTACACATCTAGGAATAAAAACGTGTATAAACTTACCGGTGTTGAGACTCTTTATATTTTGGAGCTCGGAAAAAGTTAGCCTCACTGTCCAGATTAACTAAAAAGCGACACTGTTCTCATGGGCAGTTCTTTTCACCATCTGCTGCTCTCTGTGTCGATCAGATCATGCGAGTGCCAAAAAAAAATAAAATAAAGTAAAAGTAGGAGGAACTGATTTTCAAAACCAACTACAGACGTACAGCTAAAATGTTTTAAAATATTTTGTTTTGGACATAACATCCAAAAGTTAGGACATTAAATTCCTCACTATTCGTTGTAAACGCGCAATATCAAAATCGCTGGCAACCAACAATCTTCCCCTTTGATTTCAAATGCCTTATTTTTTAATAGTTAAATCAACTCATGGCCCCCAACAAATTTCTTGATAACTGCTTATACGTGGCTTACACCGCCAGATAAACGTTACGTCGAATCACCGATGGATCTGAAATTATTTTTTTTAACCTTAAAAACGTCGCCGGTACTACCATTGTCACATAATACACAGTAAAATGATCACTGTGGATGCTAAGAGCTTACTTTCCAAGTCTCTTTAAGTGCACCGTCTAATAGTCGAATGGATTTCTCGCGCCTCAGCTTATTGGGTGAAAATTTCTTGAGCTGTGTGGCTACTAGCGCCATCTGTAGACTGTGAAGAGTTACAAACCAACTGGCAAAATAGATTGAAATTCAGAAATAAGAGGGTTGGTGAAAGTTAGTTTTATTTAGTTTAAACTAGCTGAATTGAGTTTCAGCATTAATAATACAGATCCAGAGCTGTGCTTTATTCGTTGTTGTCGATAATCAAATCGTTTAAAGCAAAAGCTCGATCAATCTAAGACCGATAACCATCACATATTTTTGCATAATTTGGCTGTTATGAACTTAAAGTATTGTAAATAACCACTGGAGTCGCCCTTTAAACGTAGGAAGAAACATTAAAATGGATAAAACGAGTCTACGCCACGGTATAATTATTTTAATAGTAAGTGTTCGGTCATGATGTTCAGTTGGCCTGATGACTGGCCTAAGAGAAAGACCAAAAACCTGGTATGAAAATAGTTTTACCGTGGTGTGAACTCGTTTTGGTGTGAACTTAATATTCGAATTCAAACAAGTAATAAAATCATCGTTTGGTTGATATCACAATTAGTGCTAGATATAACACAAGGATGGTAAACGAAATAGTAATCCATTCCAGCTAAATGTTTAATTCCTGGATTTATGTTTGATTTTGGCTTGATACGGATCTTCCCCTGCGACTAACGAATAGTTCCGTTGTCTCTGTGTTTTATAGATGATTTTTCTGTTATCAAAAGTTATTTCTTTTAGTAAAATATATTATTTTTCAAACTGCTTTAAAATATGTATTTAAAAAGCCAATGAAATATAAACTACATTTCCTGTTTTAGGGTTAAAAATTTCAACCGCTACTAAAAGTACTTTAGAAGTTTTCGAAAGGTTTGTTTGTTTTGAATTTCGCGCAAAGCTACACGAGGGCTATCTGCGCTAGCCGTCCCTAATTTAGCAGTGTAAGACTAGAGGGAGGGCAGCTAGTCATCACCACCCACCGCCAACTATTGGGCTACTCTTTTACCAACGAATAGTGGGATTGACCGTCACATTATAACGTCCCCACGGCTGAAAGGGCGAGCATGTTTGGTGTGATGGGGATTCGAACCCGCGACCCTCAGACTGCGAGTCGAGTGCCCTAACCACCTGGCCATGCCGGGCCGTTATAGAAAGGAAAGACAAGTGGAAATTTTGTAGTTTGTATATATATATATTGATTGTAAAGCTTCAAAACTTAGTTTCTAAAAAAGTTTCATACATTTTCTGATGATGTTTTCGCGGCAATAAATTTATCTAAATGGTTTAAAACTCGGAAGAGCAGTAGCTACTTTGAAAATATAAAAAAAAAGATATAAATACGTGAATTATTTGCTCCCCTCCAATGGAAAGTCTATAAATTTGTAACAATAAAAATATGGTTTCGATACCAGTGGTAGACAGAGCAGAGATAGTCCACTGTGTAGATTTGTGCTAAAAAACTAACCAAACCAAATAATTGGGTCAGAATTTTTATTGGGCCGATGTCATCCAGGATTTTCTTCTTTCTTATCTTTTTCAGCATTATTCAATTAAAATATTTAAATGACTACGTTCTGGCTGGCTAATAATGTAAATAAAGGACTACAGTGTTAGAGTACATCTAATACATCATTTACATCTAATAATTATTGTAGTCCACGTACCAGTGACATCCAAATAATTATTATAGCATATGTACCACTTAAATCACATTCATTATAGTCCAAGTACCAGTGACATCGAAATAGTTGATATAATATATATATATCATTTACATCTAATGATTATTGTAGTCCACGTACCAGTGACATTGAAATAATTGTTAAAGCACAAGTACCACTTTTATCAAGTAATTATTATAGTCCACGTACAAGTGACATCCAAATAATTATTATTAACATGTACCAGTGATATCCGAATAATCATTAAACCTCATGTACCACTTATATCCGATATTTATTACAGGCCACATATCAATGACATCCAAGTAATTATTATAGCAGCCAAATTATTATTAGAGTCCATAGTATAGGTGGCGAATTACGTCATGAAGAAGTAACTTGTTTTTCCTTCCCTTTAGTAAAATAATTTTATTGTGAAATTGTGTTTTGTTTTCAGTATATTTTAATAATTGTGAGACTTTTAAAATTTAAGGAAAAAAATTGAACAGATTGCTTTTGATTACCAAATGAAGAAGGAATACAAAACGTTTTGAAGGGCTAACGAAAAGTGTGGTTACTTTGGCATGGTGAATACTTGTGTCTAAGTTTACAATTGCATGCTTTCTATGGTGAAAATATTTTTTTTTCTTTATTGAAAATACCATACATTGAAATAAGAAAGAATTGATAAAATAGCGTCTAAATGTTGTGATGTTTGTATAAAGCCTTTGCCTGCCAATATAAACTATGTAAAATCTCATGGAAATTGTAAGGGTTAACTTTATTGTTAATGTAATGGTTTGTCAGAGACGACAAACAAACGTACGTCGAATGCCAAAAAATTGCCATACTGCTGTCAAAATACCGGTAAACCATTGGAAAATTCTGGTTTATTCTACGATGGAAATATAATTTGACAACAAGCGACAACGGAAATCTAGGAAATGAAAAGACTAGTGAAACAATTTGTTAAAATCTACTGATATTCGAGGTCAAGAGAAGATCCTAAAAACTCTGCTAGAACATGATTTACGGAATCCAAAATATAAACAAAATGTTAGATGAAATAGAAAATGGATATAAATGAAATCAAAGATTCCATAAACTTTTTGTCAGGTTGATATGTTGAAATATCCTTAATACAAAGCAAACATGCAGAAGATATCACGATATTGAAAAAGTATGTGGAAAGTTTGAAGGCTAATAAAACAGCAATTTAACTTCAAAAATATTGATTCAAATTAATGATCTGGAACAGTATGAATGACGAACCAATTTCGAGATACATGAAATAATACAACAAGATAATGAACTGAAAGATATTCTACACACAGTGACTCAAGAATTTAGTATACCTGATTATAAAAAAAAGATGACATATTAATGGTTCATAGAATAGCTGTCCATGATAATAAAAATATACCACCTATAATGATTAAATTCAAAACAGTTTTGGATAAAAAGAAATGGTTGAAGAATAATAAGAAGAAGGTGGTTAAATAAAGTCAAATCCAACAGAATATCGGAGAGGACAGAATTTATGTATATGCAAATCTAACAGCTGCTAATAAAAACTGTTTTGGAAGGCAAGAACACTGCTAAAAGAAAAACAATACAAATTTATTTGGACAAAAAAATGGTAATGAGTTTGTAAGGAAATCAGAAACTGAGAACGTAATATAATTAAAATTGGATTGTAATTGTGAAAATTTATAATTTAATTTGTTGGAATCTATGGATGTTAATCTAAGAAATAGTAAAAATACTGATATAGATTATTAAAAAAATAGAAATTATAAATGATGTTATACACAAATTAGAACATATTGAAAGTGATATTTTCAATTTGTTACATATTAATGTTCATAATATTCACAATAAGTGGGACTATTTATGTACAGTTGCTGGTGAAGTTTTGATATTGTTAAATATATTAATAATTATAGAGACATTTACAAAAGAACATGGAATCCAAAATTATAACTTGGAAGGCTATGAAAAAAATTATAAATGTAGAATTAATAAAAGATGAGGAATGTTGATTTTTTATAAAAAACATTTATCTATAGAATTAATTAAATTAACTTTGGAAGATGCAGAAATATTATCATTTACTGTTGAAGTAAACGATTATAAAGTTTTATTATTTCCAATTTACTGACCTCCAAATTACAATTCTAATTTTTATATTTTAAATTTGGAAAAATTGCTAAATGAACTAAAAACTGTAAACATATAAATATATTACATAGTGATATAAATATAAATGTTAAATAGAAAAAATAATGAAAATAGCAACCTAATCAATGATTATCAAAATTTGTTAATTTTAATGGATTTTAGCAAAATATAAATGTTAACACAAGATCAGAATGTAGAAGTAGAAAATTGGCTAAATCTTGTTTAAATCATGTGTAAATGCAAAACGTTATGTGATCAAGGAAAAAATATCAGATCGTAGAATGATTCTGGTTAATTTAAAAAGCAGTTTAAAGACGATAAAACAAACTACGAAATTAAAAAGAGCATAGATAATGTTTTAGTGATTAATAAAATTAAAATAAACACTGTTATAAGTGATATAAACAGCTATAATTGGGAAGAGTTTTTAAAATAAAAGATCCTGAGATAATGTATAAAAAATTGGTTTGTGTGATAAATGAAATTGAGGAAAAAATACCTTTGAGATTAAAATAAAAAGAGGATCACACAACATAAGCCTTGGATAGATTTTGATATTTTGGGGTTAATATGAGATAAGGATAAGTTATGGCACAAGTATAAATATCAGAAGAATGAAACAAATGAAACAGTTTACAAAGCAAAGAGAAATTCTGTAATGTGTTATAAGAAAGGCTAAAATAGTTATTATATGACAGCATTTTCTGGCATTCAGAGTAAAATGAAAGAAACTTGGAAATGCATATAAATATGGTTTGCAATAAATTAAGACCTATTACAGCAACATTTTGGAGGATACAAAATATTTTATCAGTTAATATAAAAAAATATGTATCTTTGGTAGAATTTATTATATGTTATGGATTGTCAATATATGTTTCAACAAGTAATATTCACTTAAAAAATAAATATAATTCAAAAGATGATAATCTTAAACAAAAATGACGAATTTAATGCAAATGTTACACTAACAGATGAAATGATAAGAAATCAGTTATTTGATGTAAATGTAATTAATATATACATGATAAATTTGAATTGCTATTATAGTTTAAATCCCAAAGTACTAGAAAATCATATGTATAATACTAGAACATTAGAAAATAAGTATTATGAAATTCCAGATTACAATAATAACTATGGAACAAGAGTAAAATAGTATAAAATACTATATAAAATGAACCAACTCCCTACAGAGTTATGGAATATAAATGCAATATCAACTATGGAACAAGAGTAAAAAGAGTATAAAATACCATATATAATGAACCCATTCCTCAGCGAGTTATGGAATGTAAATACAATAATAACTATGGAACAAGAGTAAAAAGAGTATGAAATACTATATATAATGAACCAATTTCTCAGGGAGTTATGGAATGTAAATACAATAACAACTATGGAACAAGAGTAAAAAGAGTATAAAATACTATATATAATGAACCAATTCCTCAGGGAGTTATGGAATATAAATACAATAATAACTATGGAACAAGAGTAAAAGGGTATAAAATACCATATATAATGAACCAACTCCCCAGGGAAAAAATTAAAAGATTGGTTATTAACTGGTGTTCATAGACAAACTGAATAATATTTATTGCATGGTACTTTATTCATATATAATAAATGTTATCATTAATTTAACTTTCTATTATATATGTAATTGCTCATTTATGATAAAGGTGCAATAGTATTACAGGATAATATATTTTTGTTATGTTCAATAAGTTGTGCATTTCAGATATACTTTCATATAAAATTATGATTAAGATAGACTTCTAATACCAATTTCGCCTTTTTGTGTTTGTTTATTAATATATATAGACATTTTTGGTCACATTTCTTAATGAGTTTTCCACAAATAAAATTCGTGAAAACTTTTTTATTTATAAATGTATATTTTTTATTGATATTTACATATTGTATGTGACTAAAAGAAGTCTAAAATCAAATAAAATACTGGTGCTTTCTAAATATTTATTATACCACATGTATGACTTCCATCCAATAATTATTATAGTCCACGTACAAGTGACACACAAATAATTATTATAGCACATCTAACACTTACGACCAATAATTATAATAGTCCACTTACAAATGACATAGAAGTAATTATTATAGCACTCTTACCATTAACACCGAAATAATTATTATAGCACATCTAACACTTACGACCAATAATTATTGTAGTCCAAGTACTAGTGACATCCAACTAATTATTATAATCCATGTATGAATGACATTCACATTATAGCACGTTTACCGCTAATAATCAAATTAGCATAGCACATGTACCATTTACATCCGATATATAATTATTATAGCTCACGTATTATTAACATCCAAGTAATTGTTATAACAGTTGTACCACTTACAACTAATAAATATCTTAGTCCAAGTACCAGTGACATCCAAATAATTATTACCACGTAGAAGTGACATCGAATTAATTATCATGGCATACTTACCTCTAACACCCAAATAAATATTATAATTCATGCACCAGTCACATCTATTATAGTCTACGTACCTGCTACACTCAATTAATTATTATAGGACGCTTACTACTAACACCCATATTATAGCATATGTACCCCTTACATCCAATAATTATTATATTCCAGGTACAGATGAAGCCCAAATGATTATTATAGCGGATGTACCACTTACATCCATTAATTATTATAGTTCACGTACCAATAACATTCAAATAATTATTATAGGAAAAGTATCACTTACATCCAATAATTATCATAATACACGTATCATTGACATCCAAATAATTATTATAGGAAAAGTATCTCTTACATCCAATAATTATCATAATACACGTATCATTGACATCCAAATAGTTATTATAGGAAAAGTATCATTTACATCCAATAATTATCGTAATACACGTATCATTGACATCCAAATAATTATTATAGGAAAAGTATCAGTTACATCCAATAATTATCATAATCCACGTATCATTGACATCCAAATAGTTATTATAGGAAAAGTATCTCTTACATCCAATAATTATCATAATCGACGTAGCATTGACATCCAAATAATTATTATAGTCCACGTACCAGTAACTTCCAAACAGTTATTACAGCACGCTTACCACTAACCCCCAAATAATTAATATAGCACATGTACCACTTACATACAATAATTATTATAGTCCACGTACCAGTGACATCCAAATAATTATTATAGTTCACGTACCGGTGACATCCAAATAATTATTATAGTTCACGTATCAGTCTTCTGTAACATTAAATTAAGTACTTTATTTATTTAAACATAAAGACTACTGTTCGCACATACTCAACAAACGGATGCTAAATATCTTGTACAGAACAAGAAGAAGAATTGTCCAAGTTAATTCTAAGTACACGTGTTTATGGTGTTTTGTCAAGTAGATGAGAGTCACTATAAAATTCTTATTAATTTCTGACCAAAACAATGTACCTACAAAGATCAAAACTAATATTACGTATTTCCTTATTCTTAAACAGAAGATCTGCAGGAAGAACAAGCTGGTCTTCTTCATCTTAGAGCCGAACGTGTGTCCGCGACATAAACAGGAGAAGATCGCTAGAATAACTAATATTAACTTCTGATCAAAATAAGCTATAAAGCCAGAACACACTATAGATGAGAACAAAGTTAGATAGAACTAGTTTAGTAATGAAGTTGAAAATTATAAATTTGATTCTAGACTACTATTATATATTCAGATTTCCATTGCGATGATCATTCATAGGAAATCTGAATCAGGGTAAGACCAACTTAGGATTTATGTTACACTTTTAACTTCTAGAAGGAAAAAAGCGTCTTGGATGACATCTATGTAAACGTGTAGAAAATAAGCACGTATTGGTGAGCTATATGTCAACGTTTAGAAAGGAAATATATCTTGAATAAACTCTATGTAAACGTGTAGAAAATAAGCACGTATTGGTGAGCTCTATGTCAACGTTTAGAAAGGAAATATATCTTCAATGAGCTACATGTGAACGTGTATAACAAAACACGTTTTGTGAGCTCCATGTCAACATGTTGAAAGGAAGTGTATCTTGAATGAGCTCTATGTAAACGTGTAGAAAAGAATCACGTCTTGGTGAGCTTTATGTCAACGTGTAGAAGTGAAGCACGTCTTAGTGAGCTTTAAGTCAACGTGTACAAAGGAAATGTATCTTGGATGAACTCTATGTCAACATGTTGAAAGGAAGTGTATCTTGAATGAGCTCCATGTAAACGTGTAGAAAAAATCACGTCTTGGTGAGCTCTATGTCAACCTGTAGAACAAAAGCACGTCTTGGCGAGCTCTATGTCAACCTGTAGAAAAGAAGCATGTCTTGGTGAGCTCAATGTCAACGTGTAGAAAGGAAGTGAACCTTCAATGAGCTCTATGGCAACGTGTAAAAAGGAAGTGAACCTTCAATGAGCTCTATGCCAACGTGTAGAAAAGAAACACGTCTTGCTGAGCTCTATGTCAACGTATAGAAAGGAAGCACGTCTTGGTGAGCTTTATGTCAACGTGTAGAAAAGGTGTATTTTGGATGAACTCTTTGGTAACGAGCACGCTTTGCTTTAATTTTTAAATTTTCTTTAATGCGGAGTGATGCTCAGTTGATAAGAAAAACTTGACAGGATTGATACTATTCGTATTTTCCTGTTAGTTTTTAAACACCAAGAGCCTACCAGTCAATGAAACCAACAGTGATAAAAATAGATGTAGGTCTAAAATTTTACACATCTTTAACTTGAAATTCTTATTGGACTTTTTAGGAGAATCGTGAAAGAAATATATAGGCAGTAATGTGATTTTGTTGATCACTATTACTTGATCTATTGGTTAAAATTACAAAGTAAGTTCACAATACACGATGTTCTAGGTACACAATATAGTACAGTACACGATGCTTTAGGCACACAATATTTCAGCCTAATTTAGAACTGTGTGTAATTTTCAATATATCTACATATTCCGTAGTTGTTCATTAAACTTGAGGAGAGTCGAAAGCTAGCTCGAATAGAAGAGCTGAATGAAAAATAACAACTTCGTGTAAACCTTCATTTTATGGAAGTCCTTTAATTTCGAGGGTCTGTCGCAGAACATTCTCACCCATTCAGCCACGTGGGAATTAGACGATGATAGTCAGCCCCTTTATTCGGTTAGAATAACCCAAGAGATGGCGGTAGGTAGTGTTGACTAGCTACCTTCCCTCAGGTCCACAACTTTTAAATTAGAGATGGCTAGCGGAGATAGCCCTCTATTAGCTTTGTTCGAAATTTAACAACAAACACTATGTTGTGTACCTAGAACATCATGTATTGTGCTATATTGTGTGCCTAAAACATCGTGCATTGTACTATATTTTGTGCCAAGAACACCATGTATTGTACTATATTGTGTGCCTAGAACATCGTATATTGTACGATATTGTGTGCCTAAAACATCGTGTATTGTACTATGTTGTGTACCTAGAACATCGTGTACTGTACTATATTGTGTACCTAGAACATCGTGTATTGTGCTATATTTTGTGCCAAGAACACCATGTATTGTACTATGTTGTGTACCTAAAACATCGTGTATTGTACTATGTTGTGTACCTAGAACATCGTTTATTGTACGATATTGTGTGCCTAGAACATCTTGTATTGTACTATATTGTGTGCCGAGAACATCGTGTAATGTACCATATTGTGTGCCTAAAACATCGTGTACTGTACCATATTGTGTACCTAGAACATCATGTACTGTACTATGTTGTGTACCTAGAACATCGTGTATTTTACTATAGAGTATGCCTAGAACATCATGTATTGTGCTATATTGTGTGCCTAAAACATCGTGCATTGTACTATATTTTGTGCCAAGAACACCATGTACTGTACTATATTGTGTGCCTAGAACATCGTATATTGTACGATATTGTGTGCCTAGAACATCGTGTAATGTACGATATTGTGTGCCAAGAACACCATGTATTGTGCTATATTGTGTGCCTAGAACATCATGTATTGTACTATATTGTGTGCCTAGAACATCGTGTACTGTACCATATTGTGTACCTAGAACATCGTGTACTGTACTATGTTGTGTACCTAGAACATCGTGTATTTTACTATAGAGTATGCCTAGAACATCATGTATTGTGCTATATTGTGTGCCTAAAACATCGTGCATTGTACTATATTTTGTGCCAAGAACACCATGTACTGTACTATATTGTGTGCCTAGAACATCGTGTAATGTACGATATTGTGTGCCTAGAACATTGCCTATTGTACTACATTGTGTGCCTAGAACATCATGTATTGTACCATATTGTGTGCCTAGAACATTGTGTATTGTACTATATTGTGTGCCTAGAACATCGTGTAGTGTACTATATTGTGTGCCTAGAACATCATGTATTGTACTATATTGTGTGCCCAGAACATTGTCTATTGTACTATATTGTGTGCCTAGAACATCGTGTAATGTACCATATTGTGTGCCCAGAACATTGTCTATTGTACTATATTGTGTGCCCAGAACATTGTCTATTGTACCATATTGTGTGCCGAGAACATCGTGTAATGTACCATATTGTGTGCCCAGAACATCTTGTAGTGTACTATATTGTGTGCCTAGAACATCGTGTAATGTACCATATTGTGTGCCTAGTACATTGTGTATTGTACTAATTTGTGTGCTTAGAACATCATGTATTGTACGTTATTGTGTGCCTAGAACATTGTCTATTGTACTATATTGTGTGCCTAGAACATCGTGTAATGTACGATATTCTGTGCCTAGAACATCATGTATTGTACCATATTGTTAAGCGGCCGGGTCATGGACCCTATGGTTCAAACGTAATCGTCAATAATTTTAACTGCGGACCAGAGGGAAAGCAACCAGTCGGCAGCACCCGCCATCTGACGAGGCTACTCATAACAGTATAGTGGTTTTGACCCTCGCTCTTATAACACACTTACAAGATGAAAGTGCGAAGCGTGATTGGAAGTGCTACATCTCGAACTTGAGTCCTTCGGATTACCAGCCTAATAAACCAATCGCTAAGCCACGTTCGAGTCGGCTTATATCTAACCCTAATGTCTATTAAGTTCGCCCCCCCCCCCAGTGGCACAGCGGAAGGTCTGCGGACTTACAACGCTAGAAACCGGATTTCGATACCCGTGGTGAGCAGAGCACAGATAGCTCATTGTGTAGCTTTGTGCTTAATTCCAAACAAACAAATAAACCATTAAGTTCTTTATCCGGATCACATTGGTCTTAAATACACAGCTTCTAAAATTTTTACTTTTCCAGAAATGGCTCTTTCTGTCAAGTATCTCTGTTCATCTTTTGTTGGGCTTGTCACATTCTAGACAATACTCATATACTGCAGAAAGTCGAGCCTTTTAGTGAAGTCTACTGAGGTGTTGTTTCCTTAAATCGTGCATGTATTGAACGATCTCTTTTTGACTCACAGCCTTGATTACAAGTATACCGAGCTCTTGCGATGTGTTAGCAATATCCGTGTTTTTAAGTTAGTTAGGAAACATCGTAACATTATAGTAGATCTTAAGTGCAATAGTCCATTCAAACCTTTGTCGTCCATTAACTGAGAAAGGAGTCAAAAGCTAGCTATAATAAAAAAAACTAGATTCAAGATATCAACGTAGTGTAAATTCGTTTATTTAAGTACATTCAAGTTTTGTCCGTTCTCTATACGTCTTTGTCAACTGGTGATTAAGTGAAAACATTATACTCTTGAAATGCCGTTTTCTTTTTTGTGTGAAACTGGTAATGTCTAGTAAAATCATTTTATTTTTTAAATCCCATTTTTTTACATTTAACACCAGCCACACGTATGTAACTTGTGACTTCCAGTAAAACATTTTATTTTTAAATCCCATTTTTTTACATTTAACACCAGCCACACGTATGTAAGTTGTGACTTCTAGTAAAATTATTTTATTTTTAAATCTCATTTTTTTATATTTAACACCATCCACACGTATGTAACTTGTGACTTCTAGTAAAATCATTTTATTTTTTAAATCTCATTTTTTTATATTTAATATTTAACACCATCCATACGTATGTAACTGTCAACGTGTGGTAAAAACCTATATCATTTAAATGCTGTTTAACACCATCTACACGTAACCGGTGATTTCTGGTAAACGCATTGTGTTCTTTAAATGTAAATGGTGACTTTTAATGTAAGGATTATATGTATATCTCAAACACTATTTTATTACATGCACGTGTCTTCTTCCCTCTCGGGAATATGCGTGATGTGAATTAATTGGGGCTTTTAGAACGTGAAGATTCTCGTGTTATCGAAGAGCTCTGAACAACATGAAAAGTCTCACAACTTTCACTTAAGGTTGTACTCATTGTTCGGACACGAATATATGTCATTAATCTCAATTAAAACCAGTTATCAAGCATGTAGTTAGAGTAAAATTCGAGCTTGCTTACTTGCCTAGCGTTTCTTCCAATAAATTACACCGTGGGTTTGGTAACCTGAGTGTTCAAGAGGCCAGATTTAATTACGCTTTTTAATTAATCGTAATGTGTGTGTGTGTGTGTTTATGCAAGTAGGTATACATATTTGTATTTAGATTTCACACAGTTTAATAACGGAGAGTGAGAGTGTCCAGTATGTGTACAGGATTAAATGATCAGACACGTTGAGTTAGTCCTAACATTTAATACGAAATTAAAATATCTTTTGCACGTGCTTTTAATCACACCCAATTTCTTACTGAAGTTCCGCGTCGTCTTTAAGCTGTTTTTTTTTAATTCAAATTATATCATTTTAAATTCATATATTTTGGGCGAGGCGCTCTTCCCACTGTAGAGTAACACTTATTACAGTTCTCGGTTTCTTTATGGTAAGACAAATCTATTTATAATTTGTTGTTTAGTATATTAATATATTCCCAACATATATAAAGTTAGGGTTATTCCTCGCAAGTTAATGTGCCGTGGAAACGTTAGTGGGTGTTGTATGGTTAAAAAAAGAGGGTGCAGTATTAAGTGAACATTATTTTGTTTGTTTCTTGTTAAGTCTTTGTCTGCTAAAGGTTAGAAAAAAAATGTGGAATTGGATTTTTTAATCTGAACGACATCTTTTGAGCACTTGGATTGGGGCAGCCAGATCAGACACCTCTTGAGCCAGATCAGACACCTCTTGTGTTCTTTTGAGCACTTGGATTGGGGCAGCCAGATCAGACACCTCTTGTGTTCTTTTGAGCACTTGGATTGGGGCAGCCAAATCAGACACCTCTTGAGCCAGATCAGACACCTCTTGTGTTCTGGAAAACACCGTCCCTCATTTTGAACTACTAACTAAAGGGAAGACAGGCCAGTCAGCAGCACCCACTTCCACAGGATCTTTGTCTGTCTCTTTTGAACCGAATAATCAGATCTATATAATGCGCCCACGTAAAGCTGAATGTGGGAAATGTGTTCAGCAGCCTCGCGTCTCGAACCTTAGACCAATCGATACGCAGTTCGCGCCTGTCGCGATAAACATTAAATCCAAATTGTTCAAAGTCATTGAAGTATGTAAACACATAAATAACTGAATATTATTGTCGGATATGCACACAAGTTGTTCAAAACCATCTTCCGATATGAACTTACAAATAGAGAGCTCAGTATTTTTGTCGTTGCACATCTCATAGACTTGTCTTCCCTACGAATACACTTGCTGTGTTGTAAAGATGATATTAATACACGTTTAATAGAGATTAAATAGGTAGAACTGAATCATAGTAGTAACTGAAGTTATGGTTTTTTTACACCAGTGGCTTATTTCTCGCGTGCTAGTTTTTGATCAACGTAAATTATGTTGTTGTTTTGAAGTTAAGCACAAAGCTACACAAT
>NW_013670958.1:37457-41896 GCF_000517525.1 Limulus polyphemus | reverse complement strand
AAAGGATTTACATCCAATAAACATTTATGATTCACACTTTCTCGCTCTCTTATCATAAATGTCGTAATATTTTCATACCTATAAAACCTACACATCGAATGTCTTTAGAGGGCTTAATTCATGATTATTGTGACATTTTTGGATGTTCTATTTTATTAATTTTTTTTATAGGTTTGTTGGTTTGTTTTTTTTTATTTCGCGCAAAGCTACACGAGGCCTATCTGCGCTGGCCGTCTCTAATTTAGCAGTGTAAGACTAGAGGGAAGGCAGCTAGTCATCACCCCCCACCGCCAACTCTTGGGCTGCTCTTTTACCAACGAATTGTGGGATTGACCGTCACATTATAACGCCCCCACGGCTGAAAGGGCGAGCATGTTTGGTGGGACGGGGATTCGAACCCGCGACCCTCAGATTGTGAGTCGAGTGCCCTAACCACCTGGCCATGCCGGGCCTTTATAGGTTAAAACACGCTAACTGTTGGACTCTCTCCTGGCCCTTGTTCAATGTCAGTGAAAAATAAATAATTTAAATATATTGCCTACGAACTCTGGCTCTTTAACCGACACAATAACTATTAACGCCCCCCCCCCTCCGACCCTTGTTCAGTGTCAGTAAAAATAAAACAATTTGTTTTATTCTTAAAATTAACTTGATGAAAACAGTATAATAATGTGAAACATTATTTTTTCGCTTTAGTGCTGAAGATAATGTGAAACTTGCGTGCAAAGCTAAGTGAGAGATAACACCACGTAATATCGGTTTACAAAGTTCGTACGTCAAAATGAAGTTAACTGTTACTAATCAAAGTTTCACAACCTTAACAAGGCGTGAAAGCTCTCTGAAAAGCAAAAAAGTTTTTTTTTATTCTTATTTTATTTGTTTTGGAGCTCCCCAGTGGCTCAACGGTAATTCTGAAGGCTTATAACGTTAAAATCCGAGTTTCGATTCCCGAAGAGACACAACACAAATAGCCCATTGTCTAGTTTTGTGTGTAATAAGAAAGAAACAAAAATAGTTTTCATTAAGCACAAAATTACACAACGAGTTAGCTATGCTCTGCTAATTGCGGGTATCGAAATCTGAATTTTTACCATTATGAGTCCTCAAACTTACCGACGAGCCACTAGGGGCAATTTTTTTCAATATCTTTTTTCTCTCATTTCTTTGTTAATAATTTTCTAAAATGATGGAAGATCTTCGTTCTTCTTAAAACTAGTAACAGTGATCTTTTAAAACACAAGAGATTCATTTTTCAGCTTTTACTAATTAGATAATTACAGAAAAATGAAGTTTTTTGCCTTTGACGATTAACGCGTATTTTATTATTTTTCTAGTCACATTTTTAACCTCTATCTGAGTTAGTAAGTGAGAGAATCAATTTCATACGATGCAACTTACACAAATGACATCACGATAAATTAAACAGTCTTCCGGTGAGTCAGTGGTAAATTAACGGACTTACAACGCTAAAATCCAGGGTTCGATTCCCCGTAGTAGACACAGCAAATAGCTCAATTTGGCTTTGCTCTAAAACAAACGAACAAGTATACTATAACGTACACCCAGTACGTTATATATATATATATATACATAAATTTAAGGTGATAAATATATGAATCAGTTAAGCCTTTTTTTCTGCCAATATAATTTTGACTTTCAGTAAGCTATAAAATATTAAAAAAAAAATTGCAAGTAACAAACAGGATTCTGGTAGAAATGAAAGCAAATACCATATGTTATCTGTATCAATGAACAATACCAGTGGTATGGTGAATTACCATCTGGTAATTTTCTTTAACATGATGACTTCCCTAGATAATTATTGCAATCGAGCCTAACATAGCTTGACTCATAACCTGCGGGTCGTGGGTTCGAATCCTCATCGCCGAACATGGTCACCCTTTCAAATAGTAGGGGGCGTTATAATGTGACAGCCAATCCCATTATTCATTTGTAAGAGAGCAACTCAAGAATTGGCAGTGGGTGTTGTTGACTAGCTCAGTCTTTCACTACTAAATTAACTATGGTTACCTGGAGAGGAGATATGCGCCACCAGGTAAATCTGCCGAAGAATCACCAATGATGAGTCAGGATCCGGGGTGTTCCCAGGTCGTAGTAGCCTCGGGACAGTAAACAAAATATTATGCTAATCTCTACAAATAACTATAGTACATTAGACTTACCATAGGCCAATGGGTCTAAAATATTTGAATCTGACCTACCCCTTATTAAATTTAGTACAAATTCGAACCCCCCCCCCCATAATTTTGATACTGAAACGAAATATGAAGTTTTAAGTTATAAACCTGTTTTTTTTCAATACTAAAGTTTTTACTATTACTGCTTTTAGTAACTATAATTCACAAAGTTCTGATGAATAAAACCACGCCTCCCAGTGGGTCAGTGATAAATTTAGGTATTTTACAACACTAAAATCTGGGGCTCGATTCCCGGCAGTGGAAAGAGCGCCTATTGTGTAATTTTGCGATAAAACAACCAAACATAAAAATGTTGCAAATGTTACTTAATCCCAACAATGAAGAAAGTAAACTATATATTTTTTAACTTCGTTTTATTTGAATTTTCCATTTTCGATTCATGTACTCCCCCTTCATTTTAATTTATTAATGATCAATCGAAAATCAGATTTCAACGGCTTAGATTGCAGGATTGAGCGGTTTTTCAATTTAAGTGTAGGTTTCTTTACGATTATTATTGCAACTAGTCAAAAAGCGTGACTAAAAAAGGATTATTATGTAATTTAGCAAGCGTTTTTATTCATCTCACCATTTTTTCCGTGTTAACCCTCTTTTGCACGCATTATGAAATTACGGTGGATTTGTTTTAAATTTAATGCTAAAATAGGTTTATATTGCCTAAGAAAGGTGTTTTGTGAAATACATTTTGGAAAGTTATAAATGGGTACGTTACCTAGAAGTAGCATTGTTCAATGAGGAACCAACAGAAATGATTTTTAGAATAAAAGCAATATCTCTCACTTTATATAGTATATTTACTTCATTGCTCCAAAATCTGACTTACAGAAGATAAATTTATTAAGCAGGACTATATGCTTTTTTCGTTATTGCACATTGCAACACACAGTTAGCAAATTTATCTTTGTTGCTTCAATACAAATAAAAAAGGCCTCGGTTCTGTAATTAATATCCATACTTCCAAGTAACAGTCTAAATAAACCATGTTGTCCAAATTCCATCCCTAAAAAAACATTTTCTTACGGTATGTAAACATACCAGATATTTTTTATCCTTTATAGTTTAGGTAGCTACACCTAAAATCTTCAAACGTGTTTATATTTATGCACGTCTGTTTGGATTAATAGGTTTAACATATTCTAGGTTAGTTACAGAATGCTCTTAACTTGCTATTGTTTGAATTCTGCAATGTCATAAGTCTTTCGTTTTGATTTTGCTAAATATTTATGGGGTGGCCAGGTGTCGTGGGTATCACTACTCTCTGGGAAAAATGACCTAATTGTATTCTCTGTATATTGGTTACTTGTCTAGATCAGTCTAGATAAGATTTTCTTCATACGTCTTGCACATCTCCATCTGACTTAAAGTTGTGAACTCGTCAAATTTAATTTTAAATTGTGAAATAAACAAAATTTGATTTTTACTTTGTAAAATACTGTACAGTTTCTTTCACTCAACTCAATAAGTAAGAAGTTCAGTTTTAATTTTGTTTAACGTTTTCTGCCATTTATCCTCCAGTTACTACACTAACCTGTATCGTTGTAAGTGGGCAAGAGAATATTACAGTCTCATGATAAATCAACAAAAAAAATATTATTGTGTTCGCATCATCTGTTTTTATTCAAAACAGTCATCAAAATCAATACTTTCTGTAGCACAATTATTTATTTAAACTTTACAAGTAGATACCCTGCTGTATCAGACCACCTGGCATCCATCATCTGCTATAAGGAGGGCATTCTGGAAGCTGAGTTAAACTCACCAAAGGCCATTGATTTGAATCACGATATCACAAAGAGTGTAAATTATAGGGTTCGTACGAAATATACCAGTAAAATCAGGTTAGACAATATCCCTCATAATGATTCACATATTTTTGGATATTATTAATGAAGTTATTTATGGTCGAATAATTGCTAAAAAACTGCATGTGTCACTTAAAACATATACAGTTGTAGGTTAGTTTCACTGATTTTAATTAACTCTTTCAGCACAGGCTCGGTCCCTGGGACCGACCTCGTAACCATTTTGTGCTTGTTATAGTTTTTATGCTATAAATATTAAATTAGTAAGCGTATGTCAACGAAATTTGGCACATTATCAGTAAACATTCCAATGCTTTCATACGCAAAATGTCATTTTCTTTATTAAGTCTTAAGGTTTGTAAAGCAATGCTTTTCTCATGCTTTTTTTCGCATGTTATCAATCCAACATACAAAGTAA
>NW_013670958.1:35119-36457 GCF_000517525.1 Limulus polyphemus | reverse complement strand
TATGTCAACGAAATTTGGCACATTATCAGTAAACATTCCAATGCTTTCATACGCAAAATGTCATTTTCTTTATTAAGTCTTAAGGTTTGTAAAGCAATGCTTTTCTCATGCTTTTTTTCGCATGTTATCAATCCAACATACAAAGTAATTTTCATTTTAAGATGAAAAATACTTTTATGCATCAGAAAAATTTCAAATTTCGCATATGTTTCTTAAGAAAAACTTCATATTTTATTTGTTATTTTCAGTAACGAATCTCTATACGGGTTTGGTCGATTTGACCGATCTCGTAACCACGTTAAAAAATTGGAAATAAATATAAATTATGCCCTTTTCGTTCTAGAATAATAACACGAAAACATAAATATTTAGACTAAATAGCTTAAATCTCTTAACATTATACATTTATTATTTTTTATTATAGTGACCTTTCAGCCATGCCTGGCAAAAAATACAGAAGTTACAATGACGCGGCGCACGTGCACTCATGTTACGGCATCCAATAATATAGAACTAACCTTTAATCTTTACAAAGTGACCTGTCTTGGCTGTGTTTTAGTAGACTAGTATATTATAAAATAAAGTCAAATTTCAATTATTATACATTATATAGGTATATAGATTATTGCTATTTAGAAATAAGTTCTCAAACTTATTTTTCTTAAAACATAGAACAAAGCAAACAATTATCACTTCTAGTTACGACCTTTGTACTCGGTTGATGCTAGAACGTAGGATGCTAAACATTTTCAAATTTGCACGTGGATGATATGAAACGAAATATTTTTTTAGGCTTTATATATAGAGTTGAATAACCAAAAAATCATAAATTATTATATCAATACCATAGAATTCCACTGTAATTTATCAAGCTTAGTAACTACGCTGCATTTCAGTATAAAAAATATGAAATTTTGAGAAGACTTACGACACACCTTACTTCCTCGAAATCTTGGTTCAGAAGAAAGAAATGGCTGCCAAACCTGTTAAAATGGCAGAGAGAGCCAATAGGGAGACATTCTGAGCTTCCGATTGATTATTCATGTCATATATAGAAGTAAGTATATATAAGGGAGCATTTCCGAAAATGGAAAGCGGGGTGCCACTGTGTTTGATTTATTACAATATCTTAGCAAATAGAAAAGATAAGACGTTCTTCTTTTATATACTAGCTTGTCAATATCATTAATTTGAGTTTTTATTCGTACAAACTATAGACTTAGTATTTTGACATCACAAACAGGGGCGGATTGGGATGGCTAAGCGGCCCGGGACTGGGATCACAGAGTGGCCCTGGACAGGTTTTCTGTTAAACTTTTTATTCCGATGATTTATCGC
>NW_013670958.1:15474-34119 GCF_000517525.1 Limulus polyphemus | reverse complement strand
CAATATCTTAGCAAATAGAAAAGATAAGACGTTCTTCTTTTATATACTAGCTTGTCAATATCATTAATTTGAGTTTTTAATTCGTACGAAACTACAGACTTAGTATTTTGACATCACAAACATCTAATTTAACCAGCGCTGCATTCAAAATACCACGTGACACACAAAGATCGATGTTTAACTGTGTTTTTTAACATTTACTAAAATTTGAATTACAATCTACAGTTTGATATCAAATTTATTGACATAAATTAATGAAATAGTAGTTCAATATACTTTGGAATGCGAGTCAACAAACGCGATGACATGGCCTTTCACCTGTGACCCGTCTGGAAAGGACAAGTATCCCTCATAACTCTATTTTCAGTTGTCACTTCTATTCTCCTTATAATTCTCTTTATTAACCAGCATTACACAAATCGTCGTTAATTTCAAAGTCATTCTTGCGAGAAAAGTTGATAGTGTGTAAGAATTAGGTTCATTTTGAATATTTATAATGATTATGGTGTGCAAAATTAAACAGTGTCACATATACGTGGATGTATATGTGTATATACAAGGCTGGTACAAAATAACTTTGGCGTACAGAAGGTGAGAGAACCACACAATCTAAAGTTTTCTTATTTGGTAGAGATGTATAAAACCATGTGCCGAGAACATTTATGAAAGTAAAAATAATAATCTATGTGTCAGTAAAGGTGAGCTTGAAGCTCAATAAATGTTATTGCATCTTACAAATACTGGCTGCAAGCTACATCCAATGTTCAATATGTCACCTGTCCGTTTCAACAACAGGCTCCAGACGAAGTAGGACAACAGCGCATCAACAGGCTCCAGACAAAGCAGGAAAGCAGCGCATCAACAGGCTCCAGACGAAGTAGGACAACAGCACATCAACAGGCTCCAGACGAAGTAGTACAGCAGCACGACAACAGGCTCCAGACGAAGTAGGACAACAGCACATCAACAGGCTCCAGACGAAGTAGGACAACAGCACATCAACAGGCTCCAGACGAAGTAGTACAGCAGCACGACAACAGGCTCCAGACGAAGTAGGACAACAGCACATCAACAGGCTCCAGACGAAGTAAGACAACAGCACAAAAACCGGCTCCAGACGAAGTAGGACAACAGCACGACAACAGGCTCGAGACAAAGTAGAAAAGCAGCACAGCAACAGACTCCAGACGAAGTAATGAAACAGCACAAAAACCGGCTACAGACGAAGTAAGACAACAGGCTCCAGACGAAGTAGGACAACAGCACAACAGACTCCAGACGAAGTAGGACAACAGCACAATACTTCAGTGATCTGCAACATGCAGTGTGGAAATTTTTCAGTCAAGTGGTGGGATTGAGTATTTGTAGCAATCTTACTGATCTTAGACATCGAACTGACGATTTTAACAGCAATTTCTAATGAAGTCACGTGATAAGCAAATACGGTTTCAGGGTCACCTTACTTCATATGGTCGTTTTTTTCTTCTTTTTATTCTTTCATAAGCGTGTCCCGTGTATGATTTCGTACCACTGTATCAACAGAAAATATTGTACGTTTTAGGGTTTTCCCAGTACCTGTACTGTTATACTTATTTTCTATCAGCCCTGTATGCATACGTATGTTTGTTTGTTTTTAATTATGCAAAAAGCTACACAAGGACTATCTGTGCTCTGCCCACTACGGGTATCGAAACACGGATTCTAGCGTTGTAAGTCCGCAGACATACTGCTGTGCCGCTGGGGAGCAATGGAGAAAAAGGAGTGTGCTTTGAGCATGACAGTCTTATTATGGAGCCTTTTCTAATGAAAACTATGCTGCAGGGAATTTGTCAAGATATACGGTCTTCAGATAGAACATGACCGGTCGTTGCGACAAAGACTTTAACGACGTCGTTGTAATGCTCCAAAATCATTCTGTATAACGTACCCAACTTCTATACGTCACAGAAGCAAACTTAACAAGATTCTTAACAAAAGAAAGATTTTAGAATACAACAGGAACTGACAATTCAGATTGAGGGAATATGGGTATTGAAAACCCTTTAGCTTCTAATCTGCCAATATTTATCATGGATTACTTAACCAAAACTTTTTTCATATGCGTAATCCCTGGTCTATTATTTTAATAAAGCTTATACTTTATTAACTTAATCTTAGGCTTAACGGTTTCATTGTTTTGAACTCTTTATCCCTGTGTTAAAATTGTTAAAGAATAAAATATAATGATGAACAATTATTTCAGCCTTTTAGAAAAATATCCCTGAGAAGAAGACACGGGGTTAAATCCTGCTAAGACAACGTTTATAGTGTAACTAAGTAAGTTTCGGTTTACAAAAACAACATTTCTGATTTAAAGTTGTCAAAGTTACTAGTAGTTCTAAACATGTTGTTTCCTGTGTAATTCCACACGTTACTGGCTTAGTTGAAGTTTCTTTATTGCTGAAATATTTTAAATAAGGTTAAGACAAAAAGTTAATAATAATATGTTCTGGTTGCCAGAATTTCATATCAAATAATTAAAAAAATACATAAAATTAAGTTTATTTATTTTGTCTAATCTGGAATCACTGACTGAGCTGGTACTTCTATAACTCTGAAGTACGGATCTGGCGAGCTTGACTGGAATACGTGAGATACGATAAAATATTCTCCGCACTTTAAGCTGTAAATGAGTTATAAGAGTGACAGTTTATCACTTAGCATGAACGGGATGGAGTGTGGTATGGTTTACTTACTGTAGTGTTTTGTCGGTCTCACTTGAAAAATGAATGTTTGTTATGAATTTTGCGCAAAGCTACACGAGGGGTATCTGCGCTAGCCGTCCCTAATTTAGCAGTGTAAGACTAGAGGGAAGGCAGCTAGTCATCACCACCCACCGCCAACTCTTGGGCTACATCTTTTACCAACGAATAGTGCGATTGACCATCACTATATAACGCCCCCACGGCTGAAAGATTGCGAGTCGAGCGTCCTAACCACCTGACCATGCCGTGCCCTTTAAAATAGTTTTTTTTATTTATTTATGATTATTTTGTATGCGTTGGCACATATAATGGGATATAATACAAGAAGTAATTGGTCCCTCGAGACTTTCACTGCACACTAGCCCCTAGAAAACGATTTGTGTATTTGTCGTCGAACAAAAAACTATAGGTTAGGTTAGGATAGGTTAGGTTTACTATATAGTACCTAAAGCTTTTTGTTTGTTTGTAATTAAGCACAAAGCTACACAATGGGCTATCTGTGCTCTGCCCACCACGGGTATCGAAACCCTGATTCTAGCGTCGTAAGTCCGCAAAAATGTCGCTGTGCCACTGGGTGGGTGGGCGGGGGAACCTAAAGCTATACAACTGTCTGTAGTTTGAGGCATTGGATATCGTATTATAATTATTGCCACATTTGTTTTCGTTTTTCGTAAGGTTGGTGCCTTGTGTACATCAGCTTTATATCTCTATGGTACAAACATCACTAGTTTTCATAGTTTCATCGAAATTTATGACTTTATTGTAGTTGTGATGACTTGATTAACAAACAGAAGCCCCTCCAAAACTCAGGAGAACATCTCATGTCCCACATTATATGGGTGATTTTGGTTAATATATGCAATGTTTTTGTCCCAGTTGTTAGAGCTTGTTTAGATAATTAATATATATATATATGTATATTTAATATATAAAAGCAGTTTTACTGGTCAGTGTTTTGAAATTACAATCTTCTTTCTTACCTAAGCCTGTATCCTGAAGAGGGCCTAAACCTTTAAAAAAGCAGGTTATGTATTTGAAATCGTCTTAAATCGTCACTTTTTATTTTAATCATACAAGTACATTTGATTTCATACAATTATTCGATAATCATAAATATGCCCCCCCCCCAGTGACACAGTGGTATGTCTGCGGACTTACAACGCTAGAACCCGGGCTTCGATACCTGTGGTGGACAGAGCCCAGCTAGCCCATTGTGTAGCTTTGTGCATAATTACAAACAAACAGAAAGGAACAATGACAACTGCATTATATAAACAGTAATTATCGTCAATGGAAAATCGTAATGAATAAAACCATTAATGCAGTCTCTACTTTAATGTGCTTGAAAAATGTGATGTCAACGTAATTATACACCTAGGACTGACTTCCAACTTTGATTAATTATAAAGTAGTTTATTCTCAGTACATTTTAGTAAACTCTTTCGACTAATTCGCATATAATGGTATTCTCTAATTCCTCACTAACAGCGTGCTTCTTATCCTCGTTGAATATTCGTGGGATCGTGATTTTGTTTAAAATCAATAGAAAAGTGTAGCAGGGGAGACGGAAGCTTAATCGTATTCACACAAACCAACGTTGTTTTTAATGGAAAAAAAACACAATATATATAGGAGAGAAAAAGCCTCAACTGACAACCTGACTAAGTTTTGAAAAATAATTTTATCATATTTTATTTCCACTTTGAGGTAATAGAATAAGATGTTTTAAAGTTATTTTTCAAAACTTTAAAACATCTTATTCTATTACCTCAAAGTGGAAATAAAATATGATAAAATTATTTTTCAAAATTTTATCATATTTTATTTCCATATTGAGGTAATAGAATAAGGTGTTTTAAAGTTAATATAATATTACGTCACAAGAGAACTGACAATACTTCTTTACAACCCAGCCTGTTTGATAAGTTGTGGTATTGAGATGAGATGCTGTCTCACGCACACGTTTCACCGTACGTCATAAGATAATTTTTGTTTTATTGTTTTGCGTATAAGTTGCTTATTTAATACTTAATAATGCTGAATAAATGTTTACAAAGTTTTTAGAAATCACTGCAAATACTAAAGTAAAATATCAGTCTACATTAATGCTGAAAATTGATAAATAAACGAAAACTACGAAACATAACCTAATTGTTGAACTTTAGAGTCTAGGTAGAAACCTAATAATATTTTAAAATTTAAACAGTTTTAGGTATAACAAATAAGGTAAGCTAACTAAAACAGATATTTCTCTTTTTACAAACAGTATTAAAAACGCCTAAAAATATCACGCATATAATGATATCAAGTCGAAGGTTAAACATTTTCTACTTTGGATTCGTTGTAGGCCTATAGGCTTAACAAATAGAATATTTCATTAAAATGACGTGTTTCGGAACCAGTCAGAACTGGTTTGACTGAAACGTTACAATATATTAATTTTCTTTTAACCGGCGTTTTAATTGAAGTTTTGAACAACTCGACTTTCAAGACCTACGTATTTACATGTGCCCTTGTTTCCATTTATCAAAGTTATATTTTAAGATCTGTGCAAGAATTCAGCTGACAGATGTTTCCGTATATAAAAGCTATCTTCAAGTTTTGTACAACAAAAACCTTTTCAAATATTTTATATGTATTCTTCTTTCTTTAACATCTGAGACTAGCGAACGGAGGTTAAGACTGGTAGACGGTTTATCCCCACTGCAATGTGGGTCCTACTTCTGTAGTCGCCTCCAAAAGCCAGGATAACATCTCATGTCCCACATTATGGCCTATGCTCTGGTGATCTTTTTAATATATGCAATGTTTTTGTCCCAGTTGTTAGAGCTTGTTTAGATAATAAATTAAAAGCTACACGAGGGCTATCTGCGCTAGCCGTCCCTAACTTAGCAGTGTAAGACTAGAGGGAAGGCAGCTAGTCATCCCCACCCAACGCCAACTCTTGGGCTACTCTTTTACCAACGAATAGTGGGATTGACCGAAACATTATAACGCTCCCACGGTTGAAAGGGCAAGCATGTTTGGTGTGACAGGGATTCGAACCCGCGACCCTCAGATTGCAAGTTGAGCGCCCTAGCCACCTGGCCATGCCGGGCAATACATTTGATTTCATAGAATTATTCGATACTTATAAATATGCCCCCCCCCCAGTGGCACTAGAATCCCGCTAGAATCCGGGATTCGATACCCGTGGTGGGCAGAGCCCAGATAGCCCATTGTGTAGCTTTGTGCTTAATTAAAACAAACAAACAATTATAAATATTTAAATCCAACTTCAAACTAGCAAGCAGATACTTATTTATAGGTAGCGTACGTGTTTTTTTACGTATTATGTTTTGTATCATATCACCCCATTACATGGAATACTTTCTGACTCTTCCTTAGTGGAGCAGCAGTAAGTTTACCTACTTCCAACTCTAAATCCTGGTTTCGATGTTCTGCGATTGACAGGACTAGCCATTCCGACGGCTTTGAGCTAAAACAGATCAGACTCGTACACTTGCCGGCGACCGGGAAACATCCGTTATATATCATTAAATATATGCATATTTTACCATACAATAAAACTGAATTGGATTCGACATTGGAGACTATTCATCTAATGCTCCAATTTGAAAGCGAAATAACTAATTTGTCAGATTAAAAACACATTAACGGTAATCAATACGGTGTAAACAAAAATATTTATATGAAAATCAATAATTTATTTAAGTTAACACAGTTAAACAGAGCTATTCATTGCAGACAATAAGCACACATGGACGTTTACTTTTTTTCTAATTGCAAACTGAACACTTTGAAGTTTGAAATATATTTTTCTGGAGTAAAGAAGGCATTTTTTTCTTCAGTAACAATTTTTAAGTATTTGTAGCAGAATTGAATTACAACAAACTTAATGTCATAAAGTATAAGTTACGTAATACAAGACTTGAAGGTTTTTATTTCACAATTATAATTTATGATAAAATTAAGGCCCCAGCATGGCCAGGTGGTTAGGGCGCTTGACTCGCAATCCGAGGGTCGCGGGCTCGAATCCCCGTCACCCCAAACATGCTCGCCCTTTCAGCTGTGGGGGCGTTATATAGTGACGGTCAATCCCACTATTCCTTGATAAAAGAGTAGCCCAAGAGTTGGCGGTGGGTGGTGATTACTAGCCCTCTAGTCTATTACACTGCTAAATTAGGGACGGCTAGCGCAGATGGCGCGAAATTCAAAAACAAACAATATTATAGAATCCCTTCACTTGTGAGAGATCAATCAATGTCTTACGTTAGACAGGAATGTAGATTAAAACCGTGTTAAGTCTGGTATGCCCTGATGGTTAGGGCGCTCGACTCACAATCTTGGAGTAACGGGATCCAAACCCGTCGTCGAACATACTCGCCCTCTCAGTCGTGGGGACTTGTAATATGACGCCCAATCCAATTAATCGTTGATAGATAGTAGCTGAAGAATTGACGATTGGTGTACTTGACTAGATGAAAGACTTCTCTCTCTAGTCTATCCCTTCAAAATTAGAAACGGCTAGACCACGTTAGCCCTCGTGTGGTAAATATTCAACAAACAAATATCATGTTAATTGTAAGACAGCAGCAAGGGTTAATCAGCATATTTTCTTCAGAATCCATACATTTTTGATACTATTATGTTTAATTCCAGCATGAAGAGAGAGTTCGTTTATCTGAAATTCTTACCATATCAAACTTAATTCAACGAAATTTAATGAAAAAACTATTTGATGAAGTTTTAACTAATGAATGACTTTTATATAAGGAAAACTATTTAATGAAGTTTTAACTAATGAATGATAAGGAAAACTATTTAATGAAGTTTTAACTAATGAATGACTTTTATATAAGGAAAACTATTTAATGAAGTTTTAACTAATGAATGACTTTTATAAAAGGAAAACTATTTAATGAAGTTTTAACTAATGAATGAGTTTTATATAAGGAAAACTATTTAATGAAGTTTAACTAATGAATGAGTTTTATAAAAGGAAAACTATTTAATGAAGTTTTAACTAATGAATGACTTTTATATAAGGAAAACTATTTAATGAAGTTTTAACTAATGAATGAGTTTTATATAAGGAAAACTATTTAATGAAGTTTTAACTAATGAATGAGTTTTATATAAGGAAAACTATTTAATGAAGTTTGAACTAATGAATGACTTTTATAAAAGGAAAACTATTTAATGAAGTTTTAACTAATGAATGAGTTTTATATACGGAAACTATTTAATGAAGTTTTAACTAATGAATGACTTTTATATGCGGAAAACTATTTAATGAAGTTTTAACTAATGAATGAGTTTTATATAAGGAAAACTATTTAATGAATGGCTTTTATATAAGGAAAACTATTTAATGAAGTTTTAACTAACTAATGACTTTATATATAAGAAAAACTGTTTAATGAAGTTTTAACTAATCAATGACTTTATATATAATGAAACTATTTAATGTAGTTTGAACTAACTAATGGCATTATATGAATATTTTGATTTGTTTGAAGAGATCTATATATTTATCTCAATAGAAGATCATTTCATTCAAGTGTAATTTTATATGATTAAGTTTAAAACCATCAAAAGCTTAAGAGGGAGCACTTATAGCAAAATACACACATTTGTACCTGTTTACATAAATTGGTGGGAAATAATCAAATTACTTTATCAGAAATGTGAAAATGAGACATTAAACTTTTTCTAATCGCTACAATTTCATATATCTTTGAATATCTCAAGTTATAAGTGATTGTACAGGATGACCCATAATATTCACAGTACTTGAATAAAAGTTGTTACACTTGTAGAAAAATAAGAAAACAAATAAAATCAAGATAAAAACAAAACATAAATTACATTTTTTATTCAATAATAGTGGATCTTTCTCACCCTTTCTTTAAACATATTTTCACCCTAATGTTCTTTTGTATTGTTAATAAAAACATTTAAAAAATATAGATTTTGTTCAATTAAAAATCCTGCCTTTTGACATAACTACAGAGGCTGTTCTTTGCTTAAAATGCTGAAGTGTTGAAAAATAAAAGATAAGTAAAGTTTCGTTGCAGAATAAGTAAAGTTTTGTTGTAGAATAAGTAAAGTTTTGTTGTAGAATAAGTAAAATTTCGTTGCAGATTAAATAAAGTTTCGTTGTAGAATAAGTAAAATTTCGTTGCAGAATAAGTAAGGTTTCTTTGCAAAATAAGTAAAGTTTCGTTGTAGAATAAGTAAAATTTCGTTGCAGATTAAGTAAAGTTTCGTTGTAGAATAAGTAAAGTTTCGTTGTATAATAAGTAAAGATTCGTTGCGGGATAAGTAAAGTTTCGTTGTAGAATAAGTAAAGTTTCGTTGCAGAATAAGTAAAGTTTCGTTGTATAATAAGTAAAATATTATCAAAAAATTCAAACGAATGAAACTGGACAAGAATTACTTGCAGACATTCGGTGGGTGAAGACTTAACGCGTCATAAAAGGATAAGTACCAGTCTTCGTGCTGAGAAGTCTGACAGCAAGGCTCTTATGAATGGGGTGTTAAAATATTACAGTTTCGTTTTAAACGCTCTTGCAATGACCTATGACTGGAAAATATTTCACTTTTACTGCCCTAACTCTGTTCAGAGTATTTATGAACTTAGGAGAAGAAAGAGAATTTGTGCAGCGATTTAAAAATAAAAAAAAAAGTTTTCGAATAGCATTCCTGATTCTACCATTGTCTTAAAAAACCTTTGAATAATTTATTTTAGTTTAATATTTATTCTGTACACGTGTTGGTTTATAATTATGCAATATGGAATATGTTTAACAAAAATAATCTCCTAACAAATTATTAGATTTTCAAGCACAAACTTGATGTTTCGCCAGTTCATTCGAGTAAAAATAATTATAATGAATAACTGGTGTTAAGCCTGAGTAAATGAGTAATATGATGTTATTAAGCCTTACTGTGATTCTGATTTGTAAAATACTTAAATTAAAAATAGAAATAATCAGAATTTTATAATGATTACACGTTTGATTGTGTGAATTTAAGCACAGAGCTACACAATGGGCTAATGGGTAATTACACTTTATATAGTTCACACTATTACAGTTGTTCATGTAACTGTTGGTATAAATGGTGTCTAAACCACACCTTTGTCTGTACGGTTGTTCATGCAACTGGTGATATAAGTGGTGTCTAAACCACAACTGTGTCTGTACAGTTGTTCATGCAACTGGTGATATAAGTGGTGTCTAAACCACAACTGTGGTGATATAAATGGTGTCTAAACCACAACTGTGTCTGTACAGTTGTTCATGCAACTGATGATATGGCAGTAACATTACTTAACGTAACCTGTGTGATGCTCTTTTATATCGATCAAAGGTTTGATATGCTGAACATAACCTGTATAGATTCGTAATTTACTTTATCTCTTACTTTATAGACTCGTAGTGCATTTTATCTGTTATTGTATAGACTCGTAGTGTACTTTATCTCTTATTATATAGACTCGTAGTGTACTTTATAAACTCGTAGTGTACTTTATCTCTTATTATATAGACTCGTAGTGTACTTTATAAACTCGTAGTGTACTTTGTCTCTTATTGTATAGACTCGTAGTGTTGTTTGTCTCTTATTGTATAGACTTGTAGTGTACTTTATAAACTCGTAGTGTACTTTATCTCTTATTGTATAGACTTGTAGTGTTGTTTGTCTCTTATTGTATAGACTTGTAGTGTACTTTATAAACTCGTAGTGTACTTTATGTCTTATTGTCTAGACTCATAGTGTAATTTATCTCTTACTTTAAAGACTCGTAGTGAACTTTATCTCTTATTATATAGACTCGTAGTGTAATTTATGTCTTATTGTATAGACTCGTAGTGTACTTTACCTCTTACTTTGTAGACTCGTAGTGTACTTTATCTCTTATTGTATAGACTCGTAGTGTACTTTATCTCTTATTTTATAGACTCGTAGTGTACTTTATCTCTTATTGTATAGACTCGTAGTGTACTTTATCTCTTATTGTATAGACTCGTAGTGCACTTTATCTCTTGTGATCAGCTAGACAAACTTCATCTCCAAATATTCATCTGTTTCCTGTAGAATGTCTATTAGAACTGTCAGTTCTAGTTCTATACAGCATTCAGCTGTTTTCTGTGGAATATCTGTTAGAACTGTCAGTTCTACTTCTATACTCCATTCAGCTGTTTTTGATGAATGTATATTAGAACTATCAGTTCTGCTTCTATATACTAGTGGTATAAGTTTCAAGTTTTCCGCTGAGCCGCCAGGAGGCAAAAGGAAACAGTGAAATATATTTAGTTATATATATATATATAGAGAGAGAGAGAGAGTAGGTATATGTATATATATATAATGTCGTGTATTTTTTATTTTGCGAAATATTATTTTTCTTTACTATTTTTTCATACCCTACTTAAAACAGACGCTATCTTAGCATTGTAGATTAATAACTGTTTGTTAACTGCACATCAAGCGAATCGGAATCAATTGTACTGGCGCACCCGCTTGCACGTGATCAGTGCTGTGAACTGTCTCTTCTGACCAGCTGTGACCACGAATACACATTTCGTACTGGGAGATAGTGTTGTTGTGGTCGCAGCTGTGGACGTATCGTCCTCAATTTCCTGATCGGCAATTTCGGCAACTCGGTTAATACGGTTTTGTCTGACTTTAATTTTGTTTATGTTAGAGCTCCTGGTCGGCTCTGATGCTTCTGACAAGCTATCCTGTCGCTATGTCTGCCAGACTTAAAACAATAAAAAAATTGAGGTTTTCCATGGAGACCAAGAGGTTAACTATAAAAGGCGAACAGAATGTAGACACTGGCTGTGTTTCTATTTAATTTTATTCTCTATTTCTTTATTTTTCCCCGAACAAAATTATTTTTATATAAAGTTTCTGAAAAGCTTTCCTAATCACACAAACCTCTTTCCTTAAAAAAAGTTTTTTTACGTGATATTGTGCATTATAATCGTTAATATTATATCCATATTAGATAAAATTCCTAAGAAAATATTGCTATTTTTCTACTCATAAATATCATGTTTGTAATAAAAAACGTGTAATATCAAAGGCATTCCTAAATTAATATTCTTTTCAAAACAGGTGTTTCTTGTGTTACGATGGTCATTTTGATGTAATAACATTATTAATAATTATAGAGTTATTGTAAAAGTCCAGTAAAATTTTGAAAAGGCTGTTCGTTTGTTTAAGAGCAAACCCAAGCTGGGATTTCTGCTGTGTCCACCACAGGGAATCGGACCCAGGATTTTAGCTATGTAAGTCTTTAGAGTTACTGCTGTCCCGCAAGGGGACTTTTCGAAAAGTAATCCTATCATAGAAGCCTAAAATGTTAGTTACAATAATAACAGTAATGTACTATGCCACGCCCTTGAATTATGAACAAACTTTTATTAAAGTAGCTATAGCAATGTACTATGCCACGCCCTTGAATTATGAACAAACTTTTATTAAGTATCTATAGTAATGTACTATGCCACGCCCTTGAATTATGAACAAACTTTTATTAAAGTAGCTATAGTAATGTACTATGCCACGCCCTTGAATTATGAACATACTTTTACTAAAGTAGTTATAGCAATGTACTATGCCACGTCCTTGAATTATGAATAAACTTTTATTAAAGTATCTATAGTAATGTACTATGCCACGCCCTTGAATTATGAACAAACTTTTATTAAAGTATCTATAGTAATGTACTATGCCACGCCCTTGAATTATGAACATACTTTTACTAAAGTATCTATAGTAATGTACTATGCCACGCCCTTGAATTATGAACAAACTTTTACTAAAGTAGCTATAGCAATGTACTATGCCACGTCCTTGGATTATGAATAAACTCTTATTAAAGTAGTTATAGCAATGTACTATGCCACGCCCTTGAATTATGAACAAACTTTTATTAAAGTAGCTATAGCAATGTATTATGCTACGACTTTGAATTATGACCAGTGTTTGTTAACGTAGTAATAGCAATGTATTACGCCACACCCTGAGTATTATTGATAAGTTTTATTATATTAGTTACTAGCAGAGTACCCGGCGTTGCTCTGATGAAAATGGCTTTAAATATCCTGAGCTGTTTTGATTAAATCAACCATGTTAGCCGTGATTTTTTGCACAAAAAAATCAAAAATTGCTAAAACTATTTTAATAAAAGCAAAACGTGCTCCTGCTTCTTGCATGTGCTTTACATAACATTTCAAGTTTCCAACACAAAATTCCTTTAGTTTTTGGTGTCCTGATTTCTTCTGTATTGTCAAGTGTATTTTGCAGTGTATTCTGACTTTATTATCGCCATTTAATGAAGAATTTATTTATTCTATTCTAGTTGCAATACAACGTAAATGAAAATTTGCCGATACCAGACGCTTTTGTAAAGTCATCGTATAGCTGATTCTTGCGAGTACACGCAAGCAAAGCAAAAGATACTGCTGAAGTAAGCCTATTTAATTGTGGTAGTGTGCATGCATGTTCGAGAGAAAACAACAGCCTTTTTCGGTTAAGGGGAGTTAGAGAGTAGGCATGTATGTGTAGAAGAAAAGAAAGAGCACAAATGAAGTTTTTAAATCGTTTTAACACATAATTGATCATGGATAGAAAGATTAGGAGAAGTCCTCACATAGAGAAGAAAATTAATAGCCCTCTTGGTTACACATTACCAAAAAAATCCGGCCTTTTGAATAAGAGACCAATTGGTCGTCCTGTTTGCACAAAATTGCTATATTGGTCATTTTGGCCTCAAAACGGCCATGTTACTTCCTGCACAAAATATGTATCTGTACCCCCGAGTTTGTAGTTTGTAGTTATAAAGATGCAGCCGTGCATAAGGAACAGACCGACAGACAGACAGAGATAGAGGTAGAGAGAGACATTCGTGCGTATGTGTATATAGATGTTTATTACAGTAGTAATATCAACGTACACCGTGAGAATTACGAATAGTCTATATAATTAAAAGACTAACGTACGTATGTACGTGGAAAGCTTTTTATAATTCATTAAACTATTACAGTACGAAATCTGGAGCAAAGAAGTAAGGATAAAGTCACCATATGCGTAAGTGAGGGGTGAATGTTGACAGTACTATACATTGCAAGGGGAAATGTATCTAGGGAATACATCTGTCATCCCTAAGATCCCCATCTCTGACAGCATCTGTCATCCCTGTCTGACAGCAATGTTTATGTGTCAAGGTTTTGTGTGTGAATTTCTTCATTTGTTTGTAGGCACGTAGAGTACCGGTACCATCACCCTGTTGAGTAGGAACCTGGGAGAAATATCACTGAGTTTTAATACTTGCTCTCGATATCCAGGTTTTGAAAGCGTCACTAGATTTGGAGTTTCTCACGAGAATGGTCATTTTTTTATCAGACCATTCGGTTCATAATGTCTTTTGCACTGGAGATGTTTAATGGGTATCACGTGTTGTGGGATAGATTTAACTCATTTAGGTTAATCCTCGCAGTCATTTAGGCGCCCCGCACGGCCATTAGATTCGTTCAAAACTCCACGTACCTAACCTTTTACGTGTGTAGTAAAGGCATGTTATTTAACAGTTTATTTCACTTTAAATACACAGCACTGCCTTTATATGTTATAAACTTTGGCATTCAAATACAAAATGCCCCCCAGTGGCACAGCGGTATGTCTGCGGACTTACAACGCTAGAAACCGGGTTCCGATACCCGTGGTGGGCAGAGCACAGATAGCCCTTGTGTAGCTTTGTGCATAATTATAAACAAACAAACAAACAATCAAATACAAAATACCACAACCAAAAAATATTTAGTAGGCGAAGCATAAGTTTTCCCCTTAGTTTTTATTACAGTATGTGGTACATTTATTAACACATTTTCACTAAAATAATATTGATGGTCTTAGTTATTAATCGATACAAGTGAACTTGTAAACCGAACTCTTCAAAACAAAAATCAAGTGCCGACTTCATGCTGTTCAGAACCAGCCATAAGGTTTGTCTGTTTATTGCAAACTTAACTCTTCAAAAATAAAAATATGTTGACTTTATGCAACTCGGAACCAGTCATAAGGGTTGTTTGTTTATTGCAAAGTAAACTCTTCAAAAACAAAAATATGTCGACTTTATGCAACTCGGAACCAGTCATAAGGGTTGTTTGTTTATTGCAAAGTAAACTCTTCAAAAACAAAAATATGTCGACTTTATGCAACTCGGAACTAGTCATAAGGTTTGTCTGTTTATTGCAAACTTAACTCTTCAAAAACAAAAATATGTCGACTTTATGCAACTCGAAACCAGTCATAAGGGTTTTTTTTTGTTACATACTGAGTTCTTCAAACACAAAAAAAAATGATCAATTTATGGTAATCGGGACCAACCATGAGGTTTGTCTGTTTAGTGCAAACTTACTTCTTCAAAAACAAAAATATGTCAACTTTATACTACTTGTGTTGTTTGTTTATTTCAGAATTTTCATGTAAACCCTATCTGTATCCAATGGCTATTTTATCTACTCTTATTTTACCTTACACTCGATAGAAGGATAAATCTGCCATTTTTATACTTATTCAAAGTGTGAACCGGGTTTTTCGGCTTATTTCAAGCCCATAGTTTCGTCTTAAGACGAAACTTACGAATTTATTATGACACTTTTCTATTACGTATATCGTTTAAATCACTTGCTTACACCACACACACACATAAATCTGTGTTCTTTAGTATTGTATATATAACCTATAATGGCGTAATTACCACTGCTACTCAACTGGGTGTTTATGATCTCGCTAAAATAAAGAAAGCTCTAACCTAAGTGCACTTGCTACATGAACTGTTAAAAATTATGCTGTTTAGAGATTATGTATATATATATATATCACTTAACCCAATCACCAGCTCCTAGCAACCATAAAATGTTTAAGTTTAAAACTGTTCCTTCCTTGGCGACCATAATTTTAGGAAGAACAGTAAAACATAACCAACTGTTTTGTTTTTTTTTGCGGGTCTCGTGGGAACAATATAAAAGGGGATTATTCCATATCTTGGTAATCTTCTATATCAAGAAGAACGTCTAGTAATCGATATATATATATTGTTGTGTTTTTGTGAGGAAGTGATTTCAACTTTGGCAATAAAGAAGCCACCTATAGTACCAAAGAGATATTAATTCTATCCTTCTTCCTTTTTATATGTCTGTTAATAGACGCATGGCTATCAAAGTTCTGCTCTTTCGGTTCCTTTTATCAATATCAATAATGGCATTATTGGTGACATTATCTCTACTACCGGCAATATAGCCCGCATAAAAAAATGTTACCGATATTTTTCTTCATTAACAAAGTTCTTACACCCTAATGTTGGTTATCATTGAGGGTACTACTGTTACTGTTGGTCTTAGTAAGGCCATAACCCTTGTTGTTTGTCATGATAAGGCTGTTATCGACACAGTTGTAGGTTAATAAGATTATCATAATTAATTAATTAATGGTAATATTAGTCACGGTAAGGTTATTACCCTTACTACTAGTCAAAAGTGAGATTGCCGTCGTTATTGGTCGTTAGAAAAGTTATTATCGACGTGGTTTACCACTACTGCTGAACGTAGTATGGCTGTTTGTCGTGGTAAGGTATTGTTAGTCACAACAATATTGTAACTGTTGGTCGTACTAAAGCTTGTTGATACTGTTTTTGTAGCAAGGTTGTTGCCAACATTGTTGCTCATAGAAAATACATTATTGTATTATAGGCTATAGTAAGATTATTATCTGCACGTTTGATATTGTTGGTTATAGAGGGGTTGCATCCAGCAATGTTTGTCATTAGTAAGTCTGATACCACTACTGTTGATTATTAGTAAGTCTGATACCACTACTGTTGATTATTAGTAAGTCTGATACCACTACTGTTGATTATTAGTAAGTCTGATACCACTACTGTTGATTATTAGTAAGGCTGATACCACTACTGTTGATTATTAGTAAGTCTGATACCACTACTGTTGATTATTAGTAAGTCTGATACCACTACTGTTGATTATTAGTAAGGTGAAAAATGTATTTGATGCTTTGGTGAATTAATAAGTTTGAATAAAGTATGCGTAAGGTGAAAATTTAACATTTCTGACTTCTCATCAAATATCTAAACTAATATATGATCGGATTATTATAAAGTGTACTACCAGAGGAGTAAAACTATGATCTAACATTTTGAATTGATCTAGAGTTTGAAGAATTTAAGTTAAAACTCTTTCAGTATAATGTAAACGTACTTTGTATTTCAAATGTCTTGTCCAACTTTTGTTTCCAGCTTGTTCTTCTAACCATTTAATCAGCTCAGTGATTTGAAGTAGATATACTGATCGGCCTTAGGCTGAACACGTCACGATGAGTCAGTGAAGTGACTCAGTGGTGTTAATGACCCACCCACAGATAGAAACGAAAACAACGTCTATAATGTTTGTTTGTTACGGATTTCGCGCAAAGCTACACGAGGGCTATCTGCGCTAACCGTCCCTAATTTAGCAGTGAAAGACTAGAGGGAAGGCAGCTAGTCATCCCCACCCAACGTCAACTCTTGGGCTACTGTTTTACCAACGAATAGTGGGATTGACCGTCACATTATAACGCCTCCACGGCTGAAAGGCAAGCATGTTTGGTGGGACGGGGATTCGAACCCGCGACCCTCAGATTACGAGTCGAGCGCCCTAACCACCTGGCATTGCTGGGCCTAACGTACTTTTTTTTTTACAATTACAGTCCTGAAAATTGCGGAATTTTTCATTGTATTTAACACGTACAATAATTTAACATGTTAGTAAATCATTTTGCTACAATTAAATATGGTAAATGAATAACTTACTGTTTAACCAATCACGTTACTATTATAGAAACTATTTAAGAATAACTTACTGTTCAACCAATCACGTTACTATTATAGAAACTATTTAAAAATAACTTACTGTTTAACCAATCACGTTACTATTATAGAAACTATTTAAAAATTTGTTTGTTTGTAATTAAGCACAAAGCTACACAATGGGCTATCTTTGCTCTGCCCACCACGGGTATCGAAACCCGGATTCTAGCGTTGTAAGTCCGCAGACATACCGCTGTGCTAATGGAGAGAACTATTTAAAAATAACTTACTGTTTAACCAATCACGTTGCTATTATAGAAACGTAATCAGCGTTTATTGTTGAATGTTTACCATAATTTGCACCAGGATTTGGTGTTCCTTCTTTAAAAGTAGTTGAATTAATTTCTAAAGCATTACTCATTATAAGGTACTTATTTTGGTGCTTTTCCATTTAAAGTTTATTTCATCAGATTGATATAGGAAATTGGTAATCGCCTGTTGACCTCTTTATTTTCAACACCATGTTCTTACATTTACACAGAGTCCCGCAACTACTGATGGTACTGTTGGTCATTGCAAAGTTGTTACTGGCACCATACATGTTAATCAGGGTAATGTTGATATAGTTACTGTTTGTAATTAGTTAGGTTGTTCCTGTTAATCATATCAGGGTTGTTACTGGCACTGTACATGTTAATCAGGGTAATGTTGCTATACTTACTGTTTGTAATTAGTTAGGTTGTTAGTGTTAATCACATCAGGGTTGTTACTGGCACTGTACATGTTAATCAGGGTAATGTTGCTATACTTACTGTTTGTAATTAGTTAGGTTGTTACTGTTAATCATATCAGGGTTGTTACTGGCACTGTACATGTTAATCAGGGTAATGTTGCTATACTTACTGTTTGTAATTAGTTAGGTTGTTACTGTTAATCATATCAGGGTTGTTACTGGCACTGTACATGTTAATCAGGGTAATGTTGCTATACTTACTGTTTGTAATTAGTTAGGTTGTTACTGTT
>NW_013670958.1:9130-14741 GCF_000517525.1 Limulus polyphemus | reverse complement strand
ATCAGGGTTGTTACTGGCACTGTACATGTTTGTTACTGGCACTGTACATGTTAATCAGGGAAATATTGCAATCCTTACCGTTCGTAATAAGTAAGATTTTTATTCGTGTTGGCCGTAATAGTTTACTTGTTACCTGTCCTGTTAATCGTTATTAAAGTTGTTACCACTAATATTGACCGTGTGAATGTAACTGTTAATAATAAGGTTTACCATTGAGATATGTATTAGATTAATAGCTAGTGGTTGCGTTGAGCATATAACAGTAATAATTTACATTACTTCTGGTTAAAGTACAAGTTGAACAAACATGATATTTTCTTATTCCCAAAACTATTAACCGTATGACAAAATCTAAGTTTTCTTAGGGCTATTAGACAGTATATTGGTAATACAATATTCTGTTTTTGTTCTATACATAGTATCTATCTAGGTATGTGTGGCAGTCAAGACATGTGGAAATCCTTGTAGTTAAATTCTATTTGTTTTTCTCAACAAACTGGTTATAACTCAATAACTTCTAGTCTTATGGGAATGAAACTTTGTGCACTCACGTCTGGAGGAAGCAGAAAGCTAGCAGTATAGTCACTTGGAAATGATTGGTTTTCATCATTTATCCATGGGGTTGTAACAAAGTTATCCCTGTTCAGCCACAAAGCGTCGATGTTCTTTGCCTATCCTTAATTCCATCGTTCTGGCATATACCAACAAACTTTTTACCTTGACAGTAAAAAATGGAGAACATTTCTATGAAAAAATTATATAATAAAAAAGATAGAATGAAATCAGAGGTTTGTTATAGTTAATTATGCACAGAGTTTCACGCAGAAAGAAAGGTCTATCTTGACAGTAAAAAATGGAGAACATTTCTGTGAAAAGAATTATACAATAACAAATATAGAATGAAATCAGAGGTTCGTTATAGTTAATTATACACAGAGTTTCACACAGAAAAAAGGTCTACCTTGACAGTAAAAAATGGAGAACATTTCTGTGAAAAAAATTATAAAATAAAAATATAGAATGAAATCAAAGGTTTGTTATAGTTAATTATACACAGAAAAAAAGGTCTACCTTGACAGTAAAAAATGGAGAACATTTCTGTGAAAAAAAATTATACAATAAAAAATATAGAATAAAATCAGAGGTTCGTTATAGTTAATTATACACAGAGTTTCACACAGAAAAAAAGGTCTATTATAAATTATTGGCTATAATATTTGTCTTGTTCAAATAATGGATAATATATATGATAAAAACTGACAGTGTGTGTATGTAACAGTGTTATAATAGTTGTTTCATTGAAATAAGGACTTTACTTGTAAAAGTGAAACATCAGATATGTTCAAATTCTACAGAACAATAGAAACACTGTCGTTAGTTACACCATTGCCTAAAGTAACACTATCTTTAGTAAGACCTTGTAATGATATCATCGTCACCCACAGCAGCACTGTCAGACTTTGTAAAACATATTTAAGTGAAAACTATGAAATAACATGTGTGAAAAGAAATATTTTGCCAATAATCGTTACTTGCAATAAAATCATGGTTATATGGGTAGAGGAATAGTATATTTAATCCATAAAGCCAAACAAGTGAAACTGTAAACTTGTATGTTAAATTATGGTATGATATTTAGAGATTTAAATAAGCATCCTTTATAGGACGATAATTGTAAAAATTATGTTATGCAAATTAATTATAGGAGGGTACTATACTACAATATATTAAATGTGTACTAAATCATAAAAACATATTCGACTGTCTCGTTCAATATCTATAAAAACGAAACATTAGGTGTCATAAAACATTCAGTGGCAAGTTAAATGTGTTAGTGACATATCCTCCTATAGAGATGCGTGTAATACAATTAGATAAATATATAAATATAAACATAAGTTCAGACAACTTGAAATGTGTATGCAGTCCTACGGAAGTATAGTAACATCTTATAAAAACACCATCCTCCTCTGTAAAACACACGCAATATGCCTAATAAGATCATACAACTATACAAATACTATCTTTAGTAACACAAACTACCTACGAAAATACAGTCCGCCTTTGTAAAATGTATTTGACGTTTTACTTATTAAGGGAAACTGTAACCACAACGTTAGGCAAGTTAGATTAAATTATTAATATAAAAACGTTGATTGTTATTATTAATTTAATGCCATATTGATCTATCTGCACATGATGACATACAAACACGCCCTCTGATGCCACTTCATGGCCCTAGCAACATGTTCTTTATTGTATAACACTCGAACTATGATGCCACGCCTAGCAACGCACTCTCTGATAGCAGACAGCTTCTGTTGTCATGGTGGCAAAGTTTTCTCTGGTTCCACTTTGCGGAACTATGACATCATCGTTTCTATCCCCTTTCCTGCCCCTGAGGCAGCCAATCCGCGCACTGTGTCTGAAAACGCCCTCTAACTACTGACATCTAATCAGTAAGTCCTACAAGTATTCCTGCGCTTTCAAAGACATCTAACTAATTAGTCCTACAAGTGTTTGCGCTCTTTCAAGGACGTCTAGCCAATTAGTCCTACAAGTGTGTGTGTGCACTTTCAGTGACGTCTAACCAATTAGTCCTACAAGTGTGTGAGTACTTTCAATGATGTCTAACAAATTCGTCCTACAAGTGTTTGTGCACTTTCAAAGACGTTCTAACCAATTAATCCTACAAGGGGTGCACGTTTAGTTTAAAATTATGGTTACCGAGCTCTGAGTAATACGTTCACTACTTCTGTTGTTTTTTTGTTTGTTTTTTTAACTTTCGCGTAAAGGTGCACAAGGGCTACCTGAGCATAGCCGTCCCTAATTTTAGCAGAGGGGATTTATCCAACACTCATAAAGCACATCCATGGCCAATATGTGCAGTGCGCGTTTTTGCACCAATTAGACGTGAATACGCTCTTCCGTAATGCACTCTCGCCCCCTATCGGTGTAATTTCCTACGTAAAATACCCATGTGACCGCAGGAGTGCATAATAGGGTTAAATATCATATTGTTGATGTTTATAGTTTCTTCTGTGTGTGTGAGAGAGAGAGAGAAAGAGACATGTTACGTACCCTTTAACTAAAAAAGTTATGAACTCTTATGCAATTTAGTACGCAACGTGATACACAATGAGCTATCTGCATTCTGTCAAACGCGGGGAATAAACCCCAGGATTTTAGTGTTTTAAGCCTGGGAGCTTAGAAAAATGTGTTTGACAAGTCGATATAGGGTCCATATAGATCAAATCGGTAATCCTAGGTTTAGATTATTTTACTAGAACAAAGTATTAAACATTGGAAAACTCCCAGATGACATTAAAACAACAACAACTAAAACTTATTCAATGGGTGCATCCACTGCAGGAAGAGTATTTTCAGCTAAAATGGCCGGCCGCATTAGGGGAAGGGATTTATCACAACATCTGCTGTACATGGCTTACTGTATTAAGAGATACAATTTACATAAAATCATCTGTCTTCGTTCTTTCTAATATAATTAAAAGTAATGTAAAAAAGGATATTAGTTATCGAATTAGAAAAGCTTCATCTTAAGTCCAAAGAAGAAGAAATTGTATTTGGAAGTGACTCAAGCAATCAAAATCAACTTATCAATTAATAATTTACGTCTGTAGTTACATTATGTTGGTTGCAAATTGCGTCTGTAGTTACATTACGTTAATTGAAATAACATCTGTAGTTATATTACGTTGGTTGAAATTATATATGAACATATTTTACGTTAATTGAAATTACATCTGTAGTTACTTTACGTTGGTTGAAATTACAACTGTAGTTATTTCACGTTAATTGAAATCACATCTGTAGTTATATTATCCTGGTCGAAATTATATCTCTAGTTAGATTATGTTGATTGAAATTAGATCTGTAGTTATTTCACATTGGTTGAAATTACAACTGCAGCTATATTACGTTGGTTGAAACTACATTTGTAATTCATTCACGTTGTTTGATATTACATTTGTAGTTACATTAATATGGTTGAAATTACATCTATAGTTATATTAATTTAATTTAATTTAGGGTTCAATGAGAATTATATTCGTCTACGTCAGTTTTAGTTAAATAATTAAGCCATGAACAGATGAAACAAGAACATGAACCACTGCACCATCAGTAACTGAAATATTAGATCATATGATAGCAACCGTCATCTAATTAACTTTTACTTGTCTCTATAAATACTATGATAGAAACGCACCTGAAACGAATGTTTATATATCTCTGTCGCCATAACAACCGTCATCTAATTAATCTTTGTTTGTCTCTTATATTGTTGATTTACTTGTAATTGTTACTACTGTCATTACCGACATTCAAAGAATATTGTTTTCTGCCAGTTAGATGTGTATTATTTAGAAAAAAGAGGTTCTTAAAATTGGTATGTCCTGTTCTGACAACCTGAATTTCTTCGGAAGTTTTTATTAAGAGCTACAAACTGCTATTATTATTTTTTCTACAACAGGTAATCAAAGACCTCCTAAGGAACCTATTGGGCAAGATGTTAATTCAATATAATATTACGATAACTTAACTTTTCACAAACATTCAGAATAAGCAAGTTCTTAATGAACGCTTTTTTTTATATTAACGATAAAATCGCATTTTTCCCCAACTATCATTATTTTCGTACACTCGTTTCTTTAACTTTTGTTTATTATGTCGTGTGTTTTTTTTTTCTCTTTCGAGATAATTTTTTATTTCATTAGTATGTTTAGTATTCGTGGAAACCTTGCATGTGTAAAATAGCTAAAAAATAAAGTATAAATTTGGATAATGCATGTAAAGTTTTAAATGTCAGATTAAGTAAAGTTAATGTATTTGAGTTGAATGGGAAGGTAAGCCTAGTAGAGTGGGGCCGAGAGTGGCCAATGGTTGGCGTGCCGGACTGTGGATCTTCGGTTCCATCGTTCGCATCCTGTTACCGCAAAAGAAAAATCGCGCCCCGAACTTTGAGGACGTAGGTGCGTTATAAGAGTGAAGGTTAAATCCCACTATCTGGTCAGACAAGACCAGCCTAAGAGTTGACGGAGAATGTTGTTGCGTTACTGTTTTCCCTCTACGTTTTCAGTTAAGAGTTAAGAATAGCTAACGCAAATAGCCCTGGAGTAGCCTTGCCAGAATATTCGAAAAATAAACTTTTAGAGTGAATTGGAAACAATACAGGACATGCGAGAATTAGCATAATTGTAAAGTGCTAAAAGGTAAATTACATTTATTAATGGTATCTTATTAGCTGTACATATCTCGTTATTATAAACAAATCTAAAACAGTCCATCATACACTTCTTTTGTTTAGAAAATATAAGAGAAATATTAGATTATAAGAAGATCGAATTTACTTTACAGAACCTTGAATACAATTTATATTTTTGATTTAACAGAAAAATCCTTTTACAACGTTTAACACTCTGCCCTCTCTGCATGGCACTTTGTAATTGTATAATAACAATGCAATGAAAGTACCCGTCCCCAGTGATGGGAAAATTTAACTTAATCTAGCAAAAGTACCCGTCCCCAGTGATGGGAAAGTTTAAGTTACTCTAGCAAAAGTACCCGTCTCCAGTGATAGGGAAAATTTAAA
>NW_013670958.1:0-8183 GCF_000517525.1 Limulus polyphemus | reverse complement strand
CTCTAGCAAAAGTACCCGTCCCCAGTGATGGGAAAAGTTTTAGTTACTCTAGCAAAAGTACCCGTCCCCAGTGATACGGAAAATTTAAATTAACCTAGCAAAATTATCCGTCCTCAGTGATGGAAAAAATTTAAATTAATCTAGCGAAAGAACCCGTCCCCAGTGATGGGAAGTTTAAGTCACTCTAGCAAAAGTATCCATCCCCAGTGATGGGAAAAGTTTAAATTAATCCAGCAAAAGTACCCGTCCCCAGTGATGGGATAATTTAAATTAACCTAGCAAAAGTATCCGTCTCCAGTGATGGGAAAGTTTAAGTTAATATATCAATTTAAATGATTTCATGGACTTTAAAAATGTTAATTGTGTGGCATTATTGATTCCACTCAGAGCTAAAGTTCTGAGTTACGTATACATATATATATATAAATATAGTAATTGTGGAGGATTTCAGTCATGCTAAGAGCCGCTCAACAATAACATACGTTAAATCTACAGTTTATTCTTTAAGCTAGGTCACATTTTGAAATGTGAATGATAGTGTGATTAATTTCTAACAACTTAGATATAGAATATCCTGCTTGTGAAATAAAATTTAGCATCAGCATTATTCATGCATGTTCTCCCGTCATTTCAAAAGTGAATGTTGAGCTTTGCCTGCGTGCGCAGTTTTTCAATCGGGAGACAGACGAATGCTAGGACAGTTCGCAATATATATAAGATATGGTCAATTGAGCAGTATCTGCGGCGTTCTGTCTTCCTCTGACTGTACTCAAAGCTATGGCATCTATAGTTATCTGTTTTCCTCGGGTTTTACATAAAACTGTGGCCAGATATGAGGTATCTATACTGATCTGTCCTTCTAGGGCTCTACACAAATTTATGGTCAGGCGAGTGGTGTCTATGATAATCTGTCTTCCTAAGGCTGTATACAAATTTATGGCCAGATGGGTGGTGTCTATGGTGATCACTTTCCTTAGGTTTTACACAAAGCTGTGGCTACATGTGAGATATATAACTGAAACTATTTTCTCAAAGATAAAGCAAAATATGTGATTTCCTCACACCATGATCAAATGAGCAATATCTGTATAATCTGTCTTTTGTTTCAGGCTATACCCAAACATGTGTGCAGATGAGTGATGTCTATTGTGATCTGTTTTTCTCAAACCGTGCGCAAAGCTGTAGTCAGATGAGTGATACCCATACGATATACCCTTTTATCAGGCTGTATGAAACACTATGGCCGAATAAATGGTATCTACGTGATCCCTTTTCTTCAGTGATAAAGCTTTAATGTCTGTGACACATGCCAGTGATAGAGAACTAAAGTGAAACCAAAAAAAAACACTTTAGATTACCTATATCTCACCAAAAAGGCGACCCCAATCTTTAAATTTCGGAAAGGAAATTAATCTTGATAAAGAATCTATATAGAAACTTGATGGTGAAAGTTTAAACACACTTGTTTGGTATTAATTCAAAACAAGGATACACATCTATGCATATGTATACTTGTTAACCTTTGATTTCTATAAACTGTAAATACGACAGTCTTCAGGCCTTACAGTTTGTGCTTGAACAGTTAAAATCGCCTTTACTCAGCGTTTTCTTATACGTATGGTCTCTGGCTTTCAAAACAAATTGACACGTACAGCCTTAAATGAGTTTATCACATTTCTAATCCTCTTTTTTTAAATGAAAATTAATGATAGTAGCCTCGCAGCTTTTTATCTATGGATATTTTACTCCTAAGTGTCTGCTCTTCTCATGTGAGGTCATACATAGTCATATATAAAATCATACATATCTGAACGTGGCATGATACATACACACACACACATGAGGTGGTGCATATATATAAACTCCCCGTCACACCAAATATGCTCGCCCTTTCAGCCGTGGGGGCGTTATAATGTGACGGTCAATCCCACTATTCGTTGGTAAAAGAGAAGCCCAAGAATTGGCGGTGGGTGGTGATGACTAGCTGCCTTCCCTCTAGTCTTACACTGCTAAATTAGTGACGGCTAGCGCAGCTATCCCTCGTGTAGCTTTGCGAGAAATTCAAAACAAACAAACAAGCATATATAAACGCCCCCAGTGGCACAGCGGTATGTCTGCGGACTTACAACGCTAGAAACCGGGTTTCGATACCTGTGGTGGGCAGAGCACAGATAGCCCATTGTGTAGATTTGTGCTTAATTACAAACAAAAACAAGCATATATAAACGCCCCCAGTGGCACAGCGGTATGTCTGCGGACTTACAACGCTAGAAACCGGATTTCGATACCTGTGGTGGGCAGAGCACAGATAACCCATTGTGTAGATTTGTGCTTAATTACAAACAAACAAACAAGCATATATAAACGTGACACAATGTATAATTTAACGAGGGATAATGCACATTTAAACTTGGAATCATTCGTAGCTAAGCGCGAGACGATGCTTTGTTTGTTTGTTGTTAAGCGAAATGCTACACAATAGGCTATGTACGAGATAATGCATAGCTAGACGCAAGATAATACATATTAATAGATAGAACATTTAGTTCTATTTCCTCTGACCTTCTGCCACAACAGTGTCTTCATATGATCGTGCTAAGGTCAAGCACACACAATTCTTGAAGGAAACAATGACCCTGCAGTAGTGAACACGTGATATGAAATTTGCGTTATAATCCCTCGAGTTTATCGCTGAGCCTCCAGGGGCATTATACAGTGAGGGTTACTTTAAATATTTTCCCAACCTGAGAACCATAAAAAATTTAAAGGGTGGGTGTTTTGTTTTTAGAACAAAGCCACACTGAAATATCTTATTTATCCCCCGCAGGGAATCGAACCCCGGATTGTAAGTCCGTAGCCTTACGGATGTCCTACTGGGGTTAAAAACTATTTATGGATTTACGATAATGAGTTCTAAGTACTGATAATGAGAAAGACACTTTGATGAAAAAAAAAAAAGCATACGTTGTCACCTGTTATGTATCGATGACAGCCAATGCATAGAAACTTTATTTCGCCAGCCTTAAAGGATAGTGAATAAAATGTGAATTATTTTCCTCTAACGTGGATGGTGATATTTATAATCCATAAAGGTGATTTCAAAGTGCAACAAGGAGGAGGAGGGGTGACGAGATCATCCATCTTCCGTTGATACTGAGCTATACCCAGTAGATCCATTGAACAGAAGCTTTGAAAGTAAACGAGAGATAACAGAAAGAGTTTACATGAAATAGCTGACAATGTTTTGACTGATTTTGTGCTCCATAGATCTGAAATGATGGATCACCGTTGCCATGACATTCATATCTAAACTTCCAGTATTTGAACCTGACACAGAGTAGACAGGCATCGAGAGGAATTAACTAGTTGTCATTGATAAAACATGACATTAAATGGTCAGAATTCCCAGCTAAACAAACTACTGGAACATCGTAGAAATTCTGATTTTGTAATATAATGTTCACATGTTTGTGAAATCATATATCCAAACACAAAGAGTTTTAATATTCTTTATAATGAACGGATAGGTGACTAGGAATCTAATCAAAGTTTAATCCCGCCAACGAAGATGCTCGCCCTCTCACCCGTGGGGGCGTTATGAAGTTACGGTCAATCCCACTATTCGTTTGTAAAAGAGTAGCCCAAGAGTTAGCGGTGGGTGTTATTGTTGTTTAGCTTCCTTCTCTCTAATCTATCATTTCAATATGAGAAACGGCTAGCACAGATAGCCCTCAAGTAACTTTGCGCGAAATTCAATAAAACAAACAAACAAACAATGATTAACAATTGTAGCAAAAACAAATCTCGTTAGATTTGTTACATGTATAAAAATCGAAAAACTTTAATTATGTTTCAAAAGGTCATACCCGAAAGTGAAAGATAACTGACAAAATACATACATAGTTATGTTTTAAAAGGCCACAACGTGTCATACCCGAAAGTGAAAGATAACTGACAAAATAAATACGTAGTTATGTTTCAAAAGGTCATTCCCGAAAGTGAAAGATAACCGATAAAAATATATACAGTTAGCGACCACTCTTGTCTATAACAGAGGTTTTCTGTATGCTCTAAACATTGGATTAAAATCGGAATAATACAATTAAAAATTAAAGCTACTACACTACACGCAAAAAAATAAGAAATCACACACGAAAGGTTGAAGCAATTAGTAATACACATTTCCCCAAGATGAATACAACGAATACGGGAAATTTCCCTGCAGCTGAAAGGGCGAGCATGTTTGGTGTGACTGGCGACCCTGAGATTGCGAGTCGAGCGCCCTAACCACCTGGTCATGCCGGGCCTTCTGTAGCAATTCTTCAAAGGTGAATATAGGTTAGTATAGTTTATTGGAAGGACCAAGGCCTATATTTAGAATTTTCCAGAACTTTCAATTCGATAATTTTGGTTTTGGGACGTTTATCACACACTAGCACACCTTAATACAAACGAAAGCTTAGCTTTGCTGACATGTCTTCACATGTTGTTGTTTTTTTCCAATATAATTTGTATCGCGTACTGTGATTGGTCCCAAAAAACTTGCCAAATTTGGGAAGAAAAAAAAACGATGGTGCTCAAGGTCATTAGGTAGTTTAGAACTAATTATAATTACACAATATCCGATGAACTGCAAACTAACATAGGCCCTAAAATGTGCACACTACGATAACAGAAAATGGAAGTAATCTCAAGAAATGGTAGTTTTCATGATCCATAAAACTAATTCTACAAAAACTAATATCATAGAGGAAAGGAATGTTTTCGTATAAACGTATTTCACTATAATCTCTCATTAGGGTAACATAACTGTTTTATAGCAATATCTTTTAGATAAACCACTAGGTGGCTCAGCGGTAAGTTAGCGGGCTTATAACGCTAAAGATAAGTTTTCGATACCCGCGTCGGGCAGAGCACAGATACCCCATTGTTTGTTTGTTAGAGTAAAGCACAAAGCTACACAAGGGGCTATTTGTGCTCTGCCCACCGCGGGTATCGAAACCCGGTTTCTAGCGTTCTTCTTCATTCTTTATATACATTAACGAATTAATGAGCTGTCGTGAAAAATGAACTTGAACGAAAAGGTTAGAGATCTCGGGACTAATTTTGAGGGAAGAAATTAATGTTTATCACAGTAAACATCAACATAGTTTTCTTCCCTCGATTAGAGGATGACTGCTAACTATGAGTTTGTATTTCTTCAATTCTTTTCTTAATTAGAATCAATAGTAACATTTGTTTTCCCCCTCTTAATATTGAGACAACATGGTTGACACTGAGCAGACTTGCAGTCTTTGTCACGGTAACCATGGTTACATGTAAATCAGCTTCTGTATATCAGATTCTTTGTCAATAGCCCATGATGTTCCGCGTTGAATAGTAATCTCGCCATCTGGTAGCAAAAAAAAAAAGACAACTGAAGATAATAAACCAGACGCTCGTGAAAATGAGGTTTTATATTGAATATTGCTCGAAACTTCGTCAGAGCTTGTAAGTTTAATTAGACGGCGATCTTGTAATTGTTGCGTTATTATGTAGATTTTGTGATAGTTTACGATTTTAATTTTTTTTTTGGTTCTTTTTTCCTCACGTCTTGTGTCCAGGTTATATTATTAATTAGAAATTTGTAATTCACCTGTATCGTTTGTAAACGCCTGAGCCAGGTGTTTACGAAGTGTTGAGTATATATTCCTGTTTTTAATGTTTCAACCATTATTTTTATAGAATACCGTAAAAAGGCCCGGCATGAACAGGTGGTTAGGGCACTCGACTCGCAATCTGTGGGTCGTGGGTTCGAATCCCCGTCACACCAAAAATGCTCGCCCTTTCAGCCGTGGGGGCGTTATAATGTGACGGTCAATCCCACTATTCGTTGGTAAAAGAGTACCCCAAGAGTTGGCGGTGGGTGGTGATGACTAGCTGCCTTCCCTCTAGTCTTACACTGCTAAATTAGGGACGGCTAGCGCAGATAGCCCTCGTGTAGCTTTGCGCGGTATTCAAAACAAACAAACAAACAAATACCGTAACAATACATAAACAATATCAATTATACCTATTTTATTGGTTGTTTAAAGAGAGTAGAGACCTCACGCTGATGAAAATGGTTACAATCTGCGTAGATCTTCTTCAGTGATTTTACGATATGTTCTATAAACACCCAGTCCCCTAATACACTAGACTGTAGCCTTATAAGCCATAAAAACTACAGCGTTGATTTCTAATTTAAATGTTGTATACAAGTTTCTTTTAATGCATGTTGTAGAAAATCCAACTTTAACTAAAATTTAAATCTTGAAAACAAAAGTTGTATCGTCGTAGAAAACTCGTTTATGTTTGATCCAGTTCCAGCAAAAACACGTCAAAAAAACGCAATGGTTACTTCAACATGACGCGTTCGTGGGCGATCTTTACAGATGCATAAAGAAAAACAAAAAACGACAACAACATTGAGTGAATATAGTTCGCGCGTTGAAAACTTGTTATGCATATACAGTAACACATGCGTACAGTTAAACTCTATACTATACATATACAATAACACATGCGTACAGCTAAACTCTATGCTATACATATACAGTAACACATGCGTACAGTTAAACTCTATGTTATACATATACGGTAACACATGCGTACAGTTAAACTCTATGTTATACATATACAGTAACACATGCGTACAGCTAAACTCTATGCTATACATATACAGTAACACATATATACAGTAACACATGCGTACAGTTAAACTCTATGTTATACATATACAGTAACACATGCGTACAGCTGTACGCATGTGTTACTGTATATGTATAACATAGAGTTTAACTGTACGCATGTGTTACCGTATATGTATAACATAGAGTTTAGGTATAACATAGAGTTTAAATATACAGTAACACATGCGTACAGTTAAACTCTATGTTATACATATACAGTAACACATGCGTACAGTTAAACTCTATGCTACACATATACAGTAACATATGCGTACAGCTAAAGTCTATGCTACACATATACAGTATATCCATACATGTGACTAAACTGTATGCTATACATATACAGTATATTCATATATGCGACTAAACTAGATGCTATACATATACAGTATATTCATATATGCGACTAAACTAGATGCTATACATATACAGTATATTCAGATATTATTTCTCCCCTATCTGTTTTTATTATTTTAAATGTACAAAACAAGCTATATCAAAAACTGACCACAGGGCTTTCTGGTAAGATGAGAACAGGAAAATGTCCCTCGTTCATCGAAACTGAGCGTGTTCAAGATGTTTCAAGAGTCCATTGAATTCTCGAAAATTCGATACTCGTCATCTTCTAAAGACTCAGAGGACCAGATTTTGTTTTAACAGTTTGGATAATAGGGGGAAAAAATGTCTGTCTCATCTGGCTTTTGTGTAGAATATTTTTTTTTAAACAAAATGCTTACACGTGGTCAAACTTTGTCAAGACACGAAAGATGTTACTTATGCCTCTTTAATATACGTTCAATATTTTTGAAACGTTGTATTATGACTATAAACTTGAGGACTTCTAATGCTAAATATCCGGGTTCAATATCTTCAATGGGTACCGCAGAACTAATCCATTGTACATTTAAAACGTCATTACTTTGTGTCAATTCTTACTTCAGGAAACAACGCCAACAAATAATGTTTACGTCGTGTTTTGTTTCAGTTTTACTTCTTATACTTTTCTTGCTCACCCCTTCACTGTGAGGACGCTATAATGTGACAATCGATCCCACTATTTGTTGGTAAAAGAGTAGACCAAGAGTTGGCGGTACTTGATGTTAACTAGTTGCCTTCCCTCTAGTCCATCGCTAGTAAAGTAGAGATGGCTAGCGCAGATAACCCTCGTGTAACTTTGCGCGAAATTAAAAATAAAACAAACTTATCCTTTCGCAAAATCGCAAAGTTAAAAAAAAAGTTTATTCAAATAACGGAACATAATAGCAGTGACTATTGATCGAAATTCAGTGCTATAATTGAAAATTTTCTAAACTTTTTTCAAATTATTTGAAAATTTAGTTGGTAGTTGTTTTCTTTTTAATCACATGATTAAAATGTTCATGATTACTGATAAATGTTGGGTTTCCCCGAAACCGGTTGTTGTTGTTGATTTGAATTTTGCGTAAAACTACACGAGGGCTATCTGCGTTAGCC
>NW_013670957.1:64294-67600 GCF_000517525.1 Limulus polyphemus | reverse complement strand
ATTTAGTTTGATGGAGACTACTTGACTATATACCATAGTTATGTTATAAACATTTAGTTTGATGGAGACTACTTGACTATATACCATAGTTATGTTATAAACATTTAGTTTGATGGAGACTACTTGACTGTAGACTATAGTTATGTTATAAACATCTAGTTTGATAGAGACTACTTGACCGTAGACTATAGTTAAGTTATAAACATCTAGTTTGATAGAGACTACTTGACCGTAGACTATAGTTATGTTATAAACATTTAGTTTGATGGAGACTACTTGACCGTAGACTATAGTTATGTTATAGACATTTAGTTTGATGGAGACTACTTGACTGTAGACTATAGTTATGTTATAAACATTTAGTTTGATGGAGTCCATCAAACTAAATGTTTATAACATAACTATAGTCTACAGTCAAGTAGTCTCCATCAAACTAAATGTCTATAACATAACTATAGTCTACGGTCAAGTAGTCTCCATCAAACTAAATGTTTATAACATAACTATAGTCTACAGTCAAGTAGTTTTCTTGACTGAAGACTATAGTTATGTTATAAACATTTAGTTTGATGGAGACTACTTGACTGTAGACTATAGTTATGTTATAAACATTTAGTTTGATGGAGACTACTTGACTGTAGACCATAGTTATGTTATAAACATTTAGTTTGATGGAGACTACTTGACTGTAGACTATAGTTATGTTATAAACATTTAGTTTGATGGAGACTACTTGACTGAAGACTATAGTTATGTTATAAACATTTAGTTTGATGGAGACTATTTGACTATAAACCATAGTTATGTTATAAACATTTAGTTTAATGGAGACTACTTGACTATAAACCATGGTTATGTTATAAACATTTAATTTGATGGAGATTCCATAACTGTATTTTATGGTTTGTAAGCTTCAACATATAAGGGATATGTACGTATAGGTGTGTGTGTGTTAAATATATAAATATATGTTAATTGAAAATGTTATTTAAACAATTACATCCAAAGTGACTAAAACAGGTTCATTGACCATGAGCAACTGTTCCCTTTATATTGCACTGTTACTGGAAAAGTTCTTGTTGGGGAGGTTTCTGTGGGTGTTTAGAAGTGATAAAAATCCATGAGAAATATCTTGGTGTTATGTGTTCTTGTTAGGGAGAAACAAACCAAAACTGTGGAGTGAGAATGTAACACAAAAGGTATCAGACTGGATATATATATACCTACTTTTCATGGTTGTAGCAAATGAAAGGTTTTTTTGTATTATTCTGTTACAGAACTGTTAAAGCTGGAACTTTACTGATAGACAGCAGTACCATTGACCCAGCAGTGTCAATAGAAATGGCCAGTTTAGCAGAGAAAAATGGAGCCGTATTCTTAGATGCACCAGTGTCTGGAGGTGAAGAGAATTTAATAATAAAAATCTTCAAATAATACCAGTAATAGGAATTTATAATAGGATTACAAAAAAAACAAATGTAAAGAAAAGTTCAAATATGTTTAGCATTTTTAAAAACTTTATTTAATATTCTACTTTACCAAAATAAATTCACTGTATTATCTTATTTTGCTTCAGTATTCCCCACCGTACTCTGTAATGTTTTCAGTACAACATTCCAAAGCTCCAAAGTATTTCATTAATTGTTAGAATTAAGTAGTACTTTGATTTTGTTCTTACCCGTATAATTGTTTTTGTAACCTGCAAAAAATTTCCTTCCACTAGTAGTTATAGTGAATCATTCACTTCTCACACAATCTCTCACAAAGAAGTAGAGAGAAATTAAAACAGTAATGAAAAGTATAATTTTTGTGGTCCCCAAAATAAGCAGATGTTTAGCATTGAGCTGGCATCCATCAGACCAGATATTGCATGACCTGGTTTGTTCTTACTTCCATTATACAATGAATGTGTTGTTAGTTATTGTGTTTGATTTGGAAAAACATACAAAGTAGTAATTAACATTTCTTGTAAAGCTAATACAGTATTTCAGACTTACCCACCAGCGAAGTATGTTGTTTTTTTATATAATGTATAAATTTCTTGTCAACATCTTATACATACCCAATTTGTTTTAAATATCTTATTTAAATGTACAGAAAGATGTATTTATTAAGTTGTGTAAAAATTGAGAGTTCGTGCCTAATAAATCATTTGAAAAGGTTTTAATAAACAGTGAAAACTGAGAGATTAAATTATCAATACTCAGGCATTCAGTTTATTTACGGTTTGATTTTATGAAAATTGTGCTGATATAGATTTTGAAAGTGTATGATACTTCCCAAATATTGCATTAAATTTTATTATTTCGATAGTTACACCAAACTTTTAATTTCTAGTTATACATAGTCTTATGTTTATATATTTTTTATTTACAATTATTTTAAATGTTTTGATTTATGGTATATATAGTTGTTGAATATTTTTGAAATTGTGGTAAAGTTTGGCCAATAGATGTCACTGTAGTAGTTTTTGATTGATCTAAGATTATAGGCCTAAGTTTCTACTTGAGAGTGTTCTCATACAAGGCATACTTAAAAGGTTTTTTTTATCTTTTAAAGCACACCTATAAATATGATTGAATAAAAAGATATAAAATTTCTTTTGTTCTTAGAATCCTTTAGATTTATCAATTAGTTACTGGACAGGATGGTAGTGGCTCAGTGTATTCATGTTTATGCTAGCTTAGAATAAACATGTTAACTGGTTTTAATTTTCAGAAAGTAAAAAATGATTAGTAAATTGTTGTAATGTTGTTTTTAGAAATTTATTTTTACCTTTTCTGATAAACCTCCATCTGTGTTGTCAATCTTCAAACAAACCAGTGACAGCTTGCTACATAACTTTTCCTTTCACTAGGTGTAAATGCTGCCAAGGGAGCAACTTTGACATTCATGGGTGGGGGGGAAGGAATCAGAGTTCCAGCCAGCAAAAGAGCTGCTAGATTTCATGGGAAAGAACGTTATTCACTGTGGAGATGTGGGAACGGGCCAAGCAGCAAAGATATGTAACAATATGACGTTAGCTATCTCTATGATAGGAACAGCTGAAGCAATGAACTTGGGTATAAAGTAAGTACATTTAGTTGTTCTTGTTACTGTAAACAAGTAAAGGTGTTGGAACAGGTACATAATGATAGCAATAGCTGAACCTGTGAACTTGGGGATGATGTTACTTTTGTCATGATTTTATAAAAATAAGAAAGTTCAGAGATAAGTGTGAAGTCCATCAGGTGAGCTCAAGTTCAGAGATAAGTGTGAAGTCCATCAGGTGAGCTCAAGTTCAGAGATAAGTGTGAAGTCCATCAG
>NW_013670957.1:55052-63623 GCF_000517525.1 Limulus polyphemus | reverse complement strand
GTGTGAAGTCCGTCAGGTAAACTCTAGGTGATGTTGTGAAGAAGTGAGAATTTTACACTTAGCCTACAGTAACATTTTTATGGAGAATATTTTAGAAACTTTCTACTTCTTCGTCCTTTTCTAAGTGAGTGAGTTCTCGGCACCTCTCACACGTGTGTGTGTGTGTGTTGCCATTGAAATGCTCAATCCTTATCTAGCATATATTGTAACTCGCCAAACTTCTAGCTGTTTTGCAACCCTTCCCCTTCAAAGGCTCTGACTTTGTTAAAGATTGCTGATCTGTAACCTAAAGGTTAGCTATCATAGCATACTTTCTCTGGTCATGCCTCACTCAGTGTTTTTCTATGCAGGGATTGCCCACTTAGATATGTACTTCTAACTGTAGGTTAAACTAGTAACATGAAACATTACTGTCTACTTTATTCAATCATTGAACATTTAATTAGATATGTACTTCTAACTGTAGGTTAAACTAGTAACACGAAACATTACTGTCTACTTCATTCAATCATTGAACATTTTATTAGATATGTACTTCTAACTGTAGGTTAAACTAGTAACACGAATCATTACTGTCTACTTCATTCAATCATTGAACATTTTATTAGATATGTACTTCTAACTGTAGGTTAAACTAGTAACACGAAACATTACTGTCTACTTCATTCAATCATTGAACATTTAATTAGATATGTACTTCTAACTGTAGGTTAAACTAGTAACACGAAACATTACTGTCTACTTCATTCAATCATTGAACATTTTATTAAAACACAATATTCTACCTCACAACTTCCTGTTAGCCTCTACTTTGTAACAACAAGTTTTTACAAATACATTGGAATGAAAAGGTGTTTGAATTTGTTTGTACATTTGTAGGTTGGGTTTGAACCCAAAACTTCTAGCCAAAATTATGAATTCCAGTAGTGGACGGTCCTGGGCTTGTGAAGTGTATAACCCTGTCCCTGGAGTATTAGAAAATGTTCCATCAAGCAATAATTACGAGGGAGGTTTTGGTGCCAGCTTAATGTTAAAGGCAAGTTGTTCAAACTGACTTAAACTTTTAATTCTTGTTCCATAAGAAAAAAAAAGCCATGATATATAGATCACCTTTTTATTTGTGTTCATAAAAAACAGAGGAATTACTGTGTGTTTATTAATAACTGTGTACAGATCTCTCTTGTGGATTTACTGACCTCATAACCATTTTGTACTTGTTATACTTTTCATGCTATAACTTTTAAATTAGTAAGCGTATGTTAACAAAATTTGACAGATTATCAGTAAACGTTACAATGCTTTCATATGCAATGCTTAAGGTTTGTAAAGCAGTGTTTTTCTCATGCCTTTTTTTTTCTTTTTGCATGTTGCCTATCCAACATAATTTTTTTGGGTTTTATATATACAATTGAATAACCAAAAAATCATAAATTACTACATTAATACCATAGAATTCCATTATAATTTATTAAGCTTAGTAACTAAGCTGTATTTGGGTTTAAAAAAATATGAAATTTAGAGCAGACTAAAGACACAACCTTCCTCCTTGAAATATTGGTTCAAAAAAAGAGATGGCATCCAAACACATTAAAATGGCTGAGAAAGCCATTAGGGGGACATTCTGAGCTTTCGATTGGTTATTCATGTCATACATAGAAATAAGTGTATATAAAGGAGCATTTCCAAAAATGGAAAAAGGTGGGTGGGGTGCCAGTGTATTTGATTTGTTACACGAGTAATATCTTAGCAAATTGAAAAGATAAGAGGCTCTTAGTTTACATTCTAGCTTGTCAATATCAGTAATTTGAGTTCCTAATTCATACGAAACTATAGGCTTTGTATTTTCACATCACAAAATCTAACTTGAACCAGTGCTGCATTCAACATACCATATGACACACAAAAATTGATGTTTGGGTTTTTTTAATATTTATTTTTAAATTAAGAAATTGAATAATGTATAATACTAAAATTTGAATTTTAATCTACAGTTTGATACCAAACATATTGACATAAATTCATGAAATAGTAGTTCAATAAAATTTTGAATGCAAGTCAACAAATGCCATGACATGGCCTTTCACCCATGACCCATCTGGAAAGGGTTAAATTCAGTTATGGAAGCTCTTCTAATGTAATGATTTCAGTTACTGAGAAGTGAGCACTTCTACAGACATTTTTGAGTAGAGAAAGAATAAAAAACAAGTAGCAAGGAAATCTCACCAACATTTATCTTTTGTTACTCTAGACATTCATTAATTGTGAGAGAAAACTCTATCTAAAGAAATTTTGCTAACAGTGTTGTCTAAGTTAGTTACTGTTAGTTACGAGTTTGTTAAAAGTTTTGAGAAGTGCATGGAAATGAAATACTTTTTGGAAGGTTATAACTTCTGTTGATTCTCAAACAACAATGTTTTTATAGGCTAAGTGTCTTACCCGAAATGAAAGCAAGTAAAAAAACTGATAAGTAGTTAAGTACACGTTTATCCTGGACACACTTTATGTTATGTTGTTTACAAGTAGATATTAATTTGCTCTTTCTCCACAGGATCTTGGACTTTCACAGGCAGCAGCTAGCAGGTCAATGGCTCCAACTCCGATGGGCTCTTTGGCCAACCAGATCTATCAATTAATGATTAATCATGGCTATGGGTTAAAAGACTTTTCGTCAGTCTTCATGTACTTGCAGAAGAACGAAGTTGGTGAACACAAGAAATGAACATTAAAAATTATTTCTTGGTAAAGTTTACATTCAAAAAGAAAGTTATATTAGGTACAGGTGTAGGTAAAGTTATTTCATGTAAGGCAGTATAGGGAGTAATTGCAGTTACTCTGTACATATTACTCCAGTTTGTTAGCAGTGGATTTCTAATGAAGAAAATTCATTTTTTAAACTTTTTATATCATGTGAGACTTCTTAATTTGATTCATTATATCGAACAGTAAAAATCTAAATCACATTTACTGTATTGAACCTGTTATCTAATATTAATAATAAATGGTCTTAATTATGAGTGATGAACAAACTACAATAAACTTCTATAACCACTCTGCCCTAGGTAATCAGTTGAGTGTTCTCACCACTAGCAGTTTTACTTAGTAAATATTGGTAAGTTTCAGTGGTTTACACTTGTGTGATATAGTAGTTGCTGTAATTAGTTTTTAAGATTTTTCTTTAAAAGAGCTAAAGTGACAAATTTTTGGAACCCATAAAAAGGTCTTAAGACATGTAAGTACTTGTGAGATGTGACAGGTCATTCAGCGTGACTCTACTAATATAAGGAAGGTGAAAGACTGGGAACTTTTCTTTGTGTAACATATTAAGTTATCAGGCAAAAACTAATTGCATTCAAACAATATTAATCCAGGGAAAAGCAGATGTATCACTGCTAAATGTAAGCAGTCATAGTGTGTAGATGTACCTATATGTTAATGTATGATCAAAACAAAGAGTTTAGTAATTGGGTTTTCCTTACTACTGATTTTTAAAAGGACTGTTTGGATGGAAGCATGACATCTAAATGTTTGTTTGTGTAATAACTGAACAATAAAGTTTTCTTGGTTTTTGTACAGTATGAGATTTTTTATGCAGTACATATGATTAAATGTTGTGCGTAAAAAGACTTAGTAGGATTGTTGTAAACGAGTACTTTCAGCATGAATGAAGTTAAAACGAAAATACATCTTAGAGTTCACTTCTCATTGCATAGCTATAGAATATGGTAAATTCAAAATATAACTACAGATCTCAATCAGAATCTTTTTTTTTTTTAAGTTAATGTTTCATAGGTGACTGATACTAGATATTAGATGCGGTTATCCAGTCTGCTGGATTAATTCTGGTTTCTAAGAATTAAAAACACAGGAGTGATCTTTAAGAAACAGTCATTAAAATGTTATTGAGACACTTGTATGAGGGCAGCAATAACGAGGATTTTGACGTTTTTCTAGTCTCATTAAGATGTACTACATTCATTATTATGAAAAAGGTTAAAATACATACCGAATCTGTATACTTTGATTCATTAAGATTTATCAAATCAAGTTTATGAAGACTTGTTTTCTATATGTTATTTCTCATGTGTAAATCAATTTTCAATCATTTTTATCTCACTAAAATCATCCACAAAAAAATGAAAGGTATAAATTCTACACATACATTTGGTACCAAGAACTCGTGCTTTTATGTCCAATTGTACACATTTTAGGCCTTAAATTTGGAGACGGCTTGAATGGGTAGTAAAAGGAACTTTATTACATCACTGTTCACGTAAAAATTACGCTTTAACTATATAACAACTATCAGTAAGAAAGGTACTGGACAAATAATGCTATACTTAAACTTTCATCTTATTTGAACTGATAAAAAAACCTAATACTGTACTATTATATTTCCATGATCATATGAGAAGTGAGGGCCAGTTAATTTTGGGCAATTACACTAAGATGGTAAAAAAAAATTGTTTTTATTGTATTGTACAAAGTCTTGGTAAAACTACTAGTTGGTTCTTCTAATAATATAGACAGATTGATCTTTTTTTAATAGACGTACAAGTGATACCAGAGTTGGAGCACTGAAAACCTGGAGGTTTTTGAAAGAAAAATGCAAATAATAAAAAAAAAATACGAAATCATACTACAGAAGTTTTTGCCTATGCTTTGAATTATGCTTCAAAAACAACCTTAAGCTGAAACGAACACTTTAAACACAAAATAATGTTTAATAATACTCTTTCACTAAATATTATTAAACTGTAAATGTTAATTTATCTTTAAAAAAAAACACCTGAGACTACTACTGTGAATGCCCCCCAGTGGCACAGCGGTATGTCTGCGAACTTACAATGCTAGAATCCGGGTTTTGATACCCGTGGTGGGCAGAGCACAGATAGCCCATTGTGTAGTTTTGTGCTTAATTATAACCAACTAACTACTGTGAATTTGGTAGAAATTTTGCCTTTTATGATATCATCAGTGAGATTGTTAATTTTGTACGGTTGAGACAACTATCAAGGTGAGCAGAATTATATAAAAACATTAAATCTTTACATGAAAACTAAAACTAATCTATGAACAAATAAAATAAAATCGTTTTCAGAACATTGGAATATTTTTTACCCTTGTGTGGTGGAAGCATCTTCCATTAAATAATGGAGTACATTTCTGTATTGGAGTATGATAAGATTGGTATTGAAGGCTGTTACAGCTGTACTGTTCTATACCTTCAGACTAGACTAATATTTACTGAGGTAAAATAAGCCCAGAGACAATTAGAACTTCTCAAGATATGTCAAGTGTATACCAGTTTCTGAACCACCAGTCCATCACAACCATCTTGCGAGTCTGTGAGATTACATGAAAACAAACAAAAATTGATAGAATATTCATATGTCATTTGTAATGGTTTTTCATTACATTTTAGTGGCCTGTAACAGTATAGTGGCAGTGTACTAGTTCCTGGTATCAAAAAAAAGATAAGACTATTTATATATCCAGACAAGATTTAATATTTAATAAAATCAAAGAACAGGGTTTAATATTTATTAAAATCAAAGAACAAGGTTTAATTTGAAATCTGAGTTTCAAGAAAATGTGTTTACATTTGTTACTTTATATTTCCAAAAAAGATTTAATATTTAATAAAAAGAAAAGGTGTTTAAATTCAATCTAAAAGTTGTTAGAACAAACCCTTATTTCTCTCTCTTGATTTAAAATTATTGATCTACATTAAGAAGCACACAGTCATTTTGTTTTGTATCCTTCAAACAAAGATGTTTCACATTGTACACACTACTATAATACAGCAATAACTTGGTGATTTCAACATGACTTATTATATACAACTAGAGCTACATTAAAAATGTGTTCTGATGTAGTTATATCCACTCGTTAAGAAGGAATAAAAACAAACATTCCTATAGAAGTACAAAAAATACGTTAAGAAGGAATAAAAACAAACATTCCTATAGAAATACAAAAATACGTTAAGAAGGAATAAAACTCATAACTTATTCTGCATTTATTTATCTCCATTTAAATGTAATTAACATTAGTTAATATTAATTACTATTCACTTTGAATATTAGCATATAATACGTGTCATTAGCACGAGTCTTGCATAGAAGAATGGTACTTTAACTTCAGACCAAGAAACAAGGTACTGTACTCAAACAACCTGTAAATAAAGTTATACACATTGAAAAACTGGTAAAGGTGTAATTACACCCATCTCCTCAAACACATTACAAAATACACAATTTTAACTTTTGTAGACCCATGTAAAATAATTACAGACAGTAAATACAAATAATTTAGTCATATATATTGTAGTATACACAAATTTATTGGAAACTTTCAGAGTCATGAAAAATTATCACCAATTCAAAATATTTGGTGTTTTATTCCTGATTCTCCAGTTGACCTGTTAGATTCTGTGCAATTATTATCCTCATGTTCAATATATATTAAGAGAAAATGGATTATTTTTTCGCTATAAACTACAATATATTATTACATGTCTGCAGGCAAACATTGTACAGAAGTCAGTAGCCTTTTCAAAATGTAAACAATAAATGAAATTTCATAATAAAGTGGAGTGGAATTTATAGGGTGTGGGTTATGTTTGAGGATTGTTTTATTAGAGTGTTCTACCAACTGAACTATAGGGTTAACCCACTACTGTTGAATTGGAAGAAAATTATATAATTTGGAGAACATTGATAATAGGAATTATTTTGAAATTTGAAGTTATAAATTATTTAATAGTGACAGACCTTTTAAAAAAAGAGTGAGTGGGTGGCTTGGGTAGCTCTTTCCATAAGGGGTGAACTGGATCCTGATAGAATTGAAGACATAAGAAATTGAATCTCAATCAGAGGTTCAACGAGAAGAAATATTTTAATTGCTAACTATTACAAGCCACTTGATAAGACATAATGTGAATGATAAATTGTATAAAAAAAAACAGGGTTATCATTAATAGGAAAACAAAATCAATAATGGTGCAAAACTAAGGTGACATCCAAGAAACAGTGATCAATGCATAATTAGGTTTAATGTTTTGTTATATGCTGAGATAAAAGAAATTAAATCTTAGTTCCTACTTTTCAGAAAGCCAGTTTTAGGGCTATGGAAACAAGATTTATCATTAGTAAATTTGGATAATTGGTGATGTAGGGCAGATTCAAGAAACTTCCCAAATATATTGCTTTTATCTCAAGATGGCATGTTCTTAAACGGAGGCTTGTTTGTTTGTAATTAAGCACAAAGCTACACAATGGGCTATCTGTGCTCTGTCCACCACGGGTATCGAAACCCGGATTCCAGCATTGCAAGTCCGCAGACATACCGCTGTGCCACTGGGGGGGCTTTTAAAAGGAGGAAAATGATAACAGACAAGATAAACTTGGTACAGACTTAAAGGAAGAAATCACAGGTAAATATCATAGGCTAAAAAGCTTAAATTGACAGAAAGGATTGAAGATTTACAAAACTATAAAAATCTTGGGATTTCATTAGAAAAGAAATTACAAAATCAAGGGAACGGGCCCTTGGATGATTCTGATGATGTAATAGTTATCATACACAGATATAAGGAAAGGTTAGAAAATGGGTAATAGGTGATATTGTTGAAGTATACAAAATTATTTGGGGATAGGATAAAATTCTCCGATTTCTTTGTGCTGTGTTGTGAAGACAACATGACATAACACTAACTTTATGTTAACCAAACAGAACACTAAAACCCACAATAAACGTAACACGCTAAGCTTGTAGTAGTAGTAGTAATGTTACTTTAGTATCAGCATGTTATCCATTTTAAAACTTACAGAAAAACTAAAGAAAATGCTGAAGGTAAAAATGTAAACCATCCCGCTTTTTACGTTTTTATGTCACACTACCTAGTGCTAAAGTCATTTGATAACACGATTTAAAAAAAAAATCGCAATTAACACAAACTTCTACCTAAAGCAAGACATATAATCAAGTCGAAAAAAAAATCAAATGGGCAACAAGTACACTGTACAGTTAAAACTATATTTAATTTTTTTTTAAGTTAGAAATTTTGAAACTTATATTTTTGGAACTGTTAAAAGTTCAGCAAATTCAATTTTTTGAATCTACATAATTTTTAACGAGAAATATTGAATAGAGGTTGGGCCAAATTGTTTTAAATATAGGTATACGCCTCTTATGACTAAACTTATGGTTAGGTGGAGACAAGGTATAACCACAAACGCCAATAGTCTGCCTTCCTTCGCTCTGTTGTTTATCATTCGCTTAGAAATGTGTATCAACTAATTGTTATCAAGATTTAGACAATCTGATTGGATAAAGTAAAAAAATGATGACAAAACCTTGTCGAAACGTTGTACATTTGCTGTCATGTTAAACTTATATTAAAGTTTTTCTTCATTACCCATTTAAGCCGTCTCCAGCCATTAAAAGTAAAAATTGGTTAGTAACTAGTATCCAATCAATACAGAAATATAAAAATAAGGCTTCTGTGTGGAACTTGGCAAAAGAGAGCACGACTGCGAGTACGAAGAGTGTTGTTATTCAAATAGATCA
>NW_013670957.1:45750-54303 GCF_000517525.1 Limulus polyphemus | reverse complement strand
AAAAAAAAAAAAAAAAGAAGGGAAAACCTTGTTATATCTAGATACGTTGGTAGAAACTTTCTAAAAATATTAAAGACTAGCATAATTCTGCTTGGATTGTCTAAGTTATAAGTTCTTTGATGCTTTAACCTTAAAAGTTTATCCAAACATATAGAAGATGGAAGTTTAGCATGCTAGTTTTATTATTATTTAAACTATTATTACTTATGTTTCTGTTCAGAAATATGTATTATTAATACGTATCTCTCTCTCTCTCTCTCTCTATATATATATATATATATGTGTGTGTGTGTGTGTGTGTAATTTTTTTATTAATGCTGTGAATAAGTTAAAAATATAAGTAGCACACTAAATTCCATCACCACATTTAGTTTTAAAAAGTAATTTTACCTTTGTTGTATGGTTTTGATTAGTTCACTTTTGGTACACTACGTGGCACAACGATCAAAGTGCATTTTATTGTTTACGCTAATTAGAAAAATGAAAGTTTAGATCATCGAATAATTGATAATATTTGAAAAAAGACAAGTCACACATTACTTAAAGTTGCTCTAAAGAGTAAATTAATGATATTATTAACTTTATAAAAATTTTTTGTTGATCATATGTTAAACAAAACTATGGCCCCACCATCGAAAATTCGTAAATTGGAAATGGAATTTGGCTCTGGTAATGAAGATTCAGTATGCCAAGCTTTTCTCGAAATAGAAAGAGCACAAGGTGAAAAGTTAATGAAAGTGGACTACAAACCTCAAGTTTCTTATGTGTATAATCCTCTAGAATATGCTAGGGAACCTCACGAAGACTACATAAAAAAGTATTGTAAAGGTCGGAAAGATGTTATTTTTTTAGGAATGAATCCGGGCCCTTTTGGAATGGCCCAAACAGGTGTTAGTATTATTATTTTTAACTTTTAAGTCCCATTACTTTAATTAAAAACTCGTGTATTCTTATATGATATATATATAAACCTTTACCAATATAAACTTAATGGATGCTAGTATTTGTAGTAAGTATATTTCTGAAGTAATCCAAAACTGAAATTCGGAAAAGACGTTTAATATTAGTTGATACAACTTACAAGTTGAAACTGCGTGAGCCTAAATTCAGACTTATCCTGGAGTAAAGGATTTCTCCATTAAAAGTTAAAGATTATTGGAATACTATATTTGGTAAAACAATCTTTATCGTCTGTTGACTATATGTCGATTTTTCATTATTATAAAAGTATCTTTTCTCAGAATACCAAATTTGATGCGAGGATTATGCTGACTTTGGTGTAAAAGGTTTTGAAAATAATTTTGTAATTAAGGAAGAGAACAAGGCAGAATGCTATAATCAGTTTTTACTTGTATTTTTACTGATGAAAGATGAGAAGAGATACTTAAAGTCAAGCAATTTTTAAAATGTAAATAGGAATTTTTCATAAGTTGTAGGTATGTTGAAGAAGAAATTCAAAAATTCTTAGGGGAACTCCTGTACAAAATGAAGCTTGTAATTCTAACTTTTAGTCCTTATGAGATTTATCATAAAATCTAAGTGGGAGTTTTAACTGTTATTTTCCAAAAAAACTTTTGACAGCAAAGACAGTTTTGTTTTTCTAACAGGGTGATTGGCTTATGGAATGAGCTACCATCTGCAATAATGGATGCCATCACTTTACAGAATTTTAAGAGGGGAATTGATGATATCCTAAATGGTGGGTTTTAAATTTTTACTTCTGTCAATAGTGGGTGTGAAAAGATACCTTGAAGGACAAAAAGGCCCTTTGTTGTCCATCTGTTATGTTTTGTTGTATCATGTACATGGGTGGGATTTGGAACCAAAGTTTTTGGGGGGCAAAAAGGTTTGACATAATTATTTTGAATGTCATGTGTATACTATATATCCCATAGGAAAAAACTGCTCCCCCTTGCCCCACCCCACTTATGGTTTTGTATAATTAACCAATATAGTGAATTGTTATTTACCAGTAGTTTATGTAAATGACATAGGGGACCTTCCATTTGTTAAATTAATTCAATAATAAAAAAATTTACCTTTGATTATTGTTTAGGTGCCATTTGGTGAAGTTGCATATGTGCGTGATTGGCTGAAGATTGAGGGGGTTGTAGGAAAACCACCACAAGAGCATCCAAAAAGAGTAATTAGCGGTTTTAGCTGTACAAAGCGTGAGGTACTGTGAATTTATAGATAGTTTATACTATTAACCAATCATTTAATGCAAAGTTTTAAATTATCAATGTAACTTGAAGCTGTCCAATAGTTATGAAAAAAACTGTAGTTAAGATTTCATGTATTATAATCTTAAAATGAAAATTAGTAATTGTCATAATGCATCCAGTTTTTTATTAAAACTTTTTAAATTTTTATGTAAAAATGTGAAGAAAATTCATTTTAGAAAAAAACTATTTTTTTCACTCTCAAAGTTTAATAAATTTGTGTTCTGAATTTCATGCACTGTGTAAATGTTAGACCATCAGTTTTGGCAAAATAGATAATAAAAGTAGTTTTGTGGGCTAAGCATAGTTTTTGTAAGCTTTTAACTTAAAGAATAGTGAACTACACAAAGACACTAACTATTTCAGCCTTCAGATAATTTTTCAGGATGTGTCAGTTTGTGGTTAGGAAAAATATTGTAATAATGCACGTAAAAAATCAGTTATTGTGTTATGTGATTGTTATTAGTTTGCTGAAATTGGATGAGTGTTAAAAACTTTTAGTCAATTGCTCTTGTAAAAACCTATTTTTCAATTTTAATATGAATATATATTTAATGACTTTATCTTAAGGTTAGTGGATATCGATTCTGGTCATTCTTCGAAGAAACTTGTGGAACTCCGGAGAAGTTTTTTAAACGCTGTTTTGTGCATAATTATTGTCCACTAATTTACATGACAGAGAGTAGCAAAAATATAACTCCACCAGAACTGAAAGGCCCAACAAAAACAGCTGTGACTGAAATTTGTGATGTAGCTTTTGTTGATGTGGTGAAATTATTAAAACCCAAGATTGTGATTGGAGTTGGAAAGTTTGTAGAAAGCAGAGTTACCAAAGTACTCAAAACTGGTGGTATTGACAATATAAGGGTTTCTGCTATTATGCATCCAAGTCCTGTTAATCCATTAGCAAACAAAGGCTGGAAAGAAACTGTTACCAAACAATTGTCTGAACTTGGTGTCTTAGATTATTTTGATAAGAAGTAAAACTTTTCAGTTATTTTGTTTATTCATCCAATACTCTTAAACTCCAACTAATTGAACATACTATATATATAAAGAACACCCAGGGGTACCAAAACCTTAGAACAGATTTACCACACAAACTTTAATAATTATTCTCATGCTTTGTACAAAATATTATATGTGTTAGAAAATTTGGTTGGTTTTAGCTAGTCAATCATGCTAAGAAGTTTTCTAGAGACGGGGACTTTATAACATTGAAAAAAATGTTAGTGATTAATTAAATTACTTCTAATTTTTATCTTCATTAGTATTATCTTAATATTACTTAACCTGTTCAGGGATCAAAATGTCTAGTTAGTGTTACAGTTTTGCTAGTAAAACTTAGAAGGCACTAGAAAAAACTGCTAACACACATATCAGAAGGAAGATAATTGTTACTGACAAGTATCAATAGACGCAAGACTCTGAATACAGGTGGTTACTGTAATAGTGATAAAATTAAAAAGATTATTTGACTTGCTGGTTTTAAAATTCACGTTTGAGCTGCAGGGCATGCCCAGGCCAGGCATAAGGAAATGGTGATAGTTCAACTCATCTGATTGGTTGGCAAGGCAATTATCACATGAGCCATACAGACTCGCACCATCTGGTCTCTGCAGTGTGGTTAGAAATACTGTGCCCATGTGGTTGCTTATTGAAGGCAATAATAAAACTGAAAACATGTAAATTGAAGGCAAGTTTTCAACATTCCTCTTAATGTTTCCTTGATTAAAACAAATGTTAGGCCTACTGCTTTTAATGTTTAGTCAGCTTTCTGTATTTAAACAGTAACTTTTAATAATAAAATACATTTTAGTATAGGGTCTATCAACAGCGGGATATTGTAGACTGTCAATCAAGGCACTCATGGCCTAGATACACAAGTTTCTGCCCAAATGAAACATCTTTTAACATTTGTGAAATAATTTAAATACAAAACTTGTATGTAATCAAAATGAGTTTTGACATTCAAAAATATTTAAAAAAGGACACATGACAGAAGGTTTATACATATAAATACACATACTGATTAACAGTTAATGAAATAATTGAATACTATGACACAGTTAGTTAAAATAATGTTGCTAACAGCAGTCCTGAATCAACCATTTGCTGATGCCTTCAAAGGTCAAGGCCTACAATTGTTTGAAGTTTTTTTTTTGTTTTAATTAGAAAAAATCTTAGTATAATATGTTTGTCTGTTTACACTTGGGTGAGAAAGATGATGGTTTATTTTGTTGACAGGTATTATATCTTTCTGAAATGTAGGATTAATATTGTTGTCAAGGTTAATACCTAAATAATCAACTTTGTTTACTAAATACTTCAAGAGCGTAATTTTCCTGGTGACATATGGCTTTTTTTTTTAATCCAAGATCAAACAAGTGATATAAGAATAAAACTCCACGTTTATCAAAAGTCCTGTCACCTAGAGTTGTGTAACCTGTAAATACACACAGTCTGGCTTTTATGTCAGTATGAATAATTTATTTGTGACTTAAAATATGAGGTCGTTTGTCCAGTTTTTAAGAAAAACTTGTACATATTTTAACACAATGGTAACCAGAATCCTACATATGGATGGTCCAAAGTTAACATTTATTTTATGTACAAGGATAAAGAAATTTAGCATTTTTAATAATAAAAATCAGTCCTGTGTTCAGCTGAATAAAATTTCTATACATTTTCAATAACACTGTATTTAGCTTTGCTAATGTTCAATAATAATACGGAAACATGGACAATGTACCAGGCTTACTGCTGGAATTCCTCATGAAAGCTTACCAACAACAACAGACTTTCTGTTATTTATTTTTACAAATACATTACTTTGTTAATGAGAGCAAGAAAATGAAATGTTTGAAACAAACAAACTGTATTTAAGTATGCTGCGTGAAATATTTTACTGTTTCATTTCAAAATGCATACTTGATGTATTATCTGTTATCATGTTAATATCAAATTCCATCATTATTTGACACAACTCTTTTAACCTTTGCTGATTAACTTTTACTTGTATATGTTGTTAGCTGTAACACTTTCTTTCCCTGTTATTTTACTTATGTATGTTGTTAGCTGTAACACTTTCCTTCCCTGTTATTATACTTATGTATGTTGTTAGCTGTAACACTTTCCTTCCCTGTTATTTTACTTATGTATGTTGTTAGCTGTAACACTTTCCTTCCGTTATCTAACTTGTATATGTTGTTAGCTGTAACACTTTCCTTCCCTGTTATTTTACTTGTATATGTTGTTAGCTGTAACACTTTCCTTCCGTTATCTAACTTGTATATGTTGTTAGCTGTAACACTTTCCTTTCCTGTTATCTTACTTGTATATGTTGTTAGCTGTAACACTTTCCTTCCCTGTTATCTTACTTGTATATGTTGTTAGCTGTAACACTTTCCTTTCCTGTTATCTTACTTGTGTATGTTGTTAGCTGTAACACTTTCCTTCCCTGTTATTTTACTTGTGTATGTTGTTAGCTGTAACACTTTCCTTCCCTGTTATTTTACTTGTATATGTTGTTAGCTGTAACACTTTCCTTCCCTGTTATTATTCCACTTATATATTTAAAAGTAACACATTGTGTTAATTAAAAACTCCTGTTTAATATCACTTAGAATACTTTAGGTACAAAATTACCTCACCAGGTATTGGATAAATTAAACACATTTTTTTTTCTAATTAGTTTTGGTTTTAACCTTTAAAACTTTTCAACACCATTGTATAAACATACGTTTGTTTTATAATGTTTTTAAAAACTGTGATAAAAGCTTGTTTCTGTTGAGATCTGTACATGGTGAGCCTCTTTTCTAAAAAAAAACTAAAGAACTCTTAACTTTTCATTTATTATAAAATTCTTAAGTATTTCTGAAAACTTAGCATATTGAAGAAACAAAGGTTTCTGTTCCCAGTGTTTTTAAAGTCCATTAGCATATGACATTCAGACTAAAAACTGTTCACGTGTTATGTATCTTGCACAGCAGAGAGAGAGAGACAAATGAGACATTTAAGAAACTGGATATATATCAAATGTACAAAATAAAGTGTATTTTTATTTGCATGTGTTACAACAGAGACAATTTGTACAAACTGTCAAATTCAAACATTCTGATTCATACGAGAAAACAATATTATCAGACCAACTTTTATTCTTTATTTCAACTTTATGTGGTAAATGAAGAATAAATTCATATAGAACCCCCCACGATTTAAAACCACAGTATGTTCTTGCACCTCGAGTAAGGTTTTTCATGGTTTTTCTGATATGCAGAAGCTGGAAAATGAGTTTTATAACTAAGGCTTTGGCTTGAAAAACACTAAATTTTTGGTACAAAGCAACGACTGGTTAAACCAGAATGTGTAGTGTGGTGAGAACATCCCACAGAGTTCTATTACAATGAGTTTTGAACTTAACATCAATAAGACCTTGGTGAGGCCTCGTTTGGAACACTACATGTTTGATAGAACTCAGAAACAGATTGGCACAAGGTTAAAAAATGTAAGTTGTTTGGAGAATGTAATGAAAGAACCAACTTATATATTAGATGTAACAAGGTGCAAATTGGTCTTCTAGTAAAATTATTTATGTCTGTTTAGTTGTAAAATTTATGGAATGGTTTATCTGAAGAAGTGAAATGTTTGAATTATTTTATTGGATAGATATGTGGTTTAATGTTGTAATTGATCTGCAGTGAATGAGAGGTAACCTTAATGAACCTAATGGCCATCATCATGTTAGACAAACAAAATAATCCTCATTCAGGTCTTCAGTCAATCCTTGATGTGGAATGATAGAACAAAACTAAAGTCAACTTTTTAATAAGAGTTAACAGAAGAATTGTTTTTATGTGAACAATATTGATTCATGCTCAATAAATTTTAATAGTATAGACAAAGTAATAAAACTAAGAATACCAGTGATATTAAATTAAATTTTATTCCACGGTATAATCTTTTTTAAAAAAAATAAACATTATTCTCTGTTCTTACATCATAATTTATAAAACAACCAGGGATATTTTTATGGAATTCACAAAATATGTAAAGGTGATCAATTAACACCTATAGTTTCAAGAGATCAATTAACACCTATAGTTTCAAGTATTGGAACTTAAAATCATGCTTTGGCAGATTATTTAGTTACATTTTTGAAGAAGTATATTACTAATGGATATACCTCGAAAGACAGTTTTGAATTTTCTAGTGAAAGAAAAATCTAAAGTTTGAAATAAGGTTTTTTTCCAAGTTTTGACACCGAGTTCTTGTATCCTAAAATCCCTTTGGAAGGAATGGTACAGTTAAATGAATTTTGAAAATAAGGATCATATTTTTGTTGATTGGTACACTTTACAATCAGATCGATGGTGTAACTATAGGTTCCTTCTTCAAGTAATCTTTACAACAGATCGATGGTGTAACTATAGGTTCCTTCTTCGGGTAATCTTTACAATGGATTGATGGTGTAACAATAGGTTCCTTCTTCGGGTAATCTTTACAACAGATCGATGGTGTAACTATAGGTTCCTTCTTCGGGTAATCTTTACAATCAGATCGATGGTGTAACTATAGGTTCCTTCTTCAGGTACACTTTACAATCAGATCGATGGTGTAACTATAGGTTCCTTCTTCAGGTAATCTTTACAATCAGATCGATGGTGTAACTATAGGATCCTTCTTCGGTAATCTTTACAACAGATCGATGGTGTAACTATAGGATCCTTCTTCAGGTAATCTTTACAACGGATCGATGGTGTAACTATAGGTTCCTTCTTCGGGTAATCTTTACAACGGATCAATGGTGTAACTATAGGTTCCTTCTTCGGGTAATCTTTACAACAGATCGATGTTGTAACTATAGGATCCTTCTTTGGGTAATCTTTACAATGGATCGATGGTGTAACTATAGGTTCCTTCTTCGGGTAATCTTTACAATGGATCGATGGTGTAACTATAGGTTCCTTCTTCGGGTAATCTTTACAATGGATCGATGGTGTAACTATAGGTTCCTTCTTCGAGTAATCTTTACAATGGATCAATGGTGTAACTATGGGATCCTTCTTCAGGTAATCTTTACAACGGATCGATGGTGTAACTATGGGATCCTTCTTCGGGTAATCTTTACAACGGATCGATGGTGTAACTATAGTTTCCTTCTTCAGGTAATCTTTACAATGGATCGATGGTGTAACTATAGGTTCCTTCTTCAGGTAATCTTTACAACGGATCGATGGTGTAACTATAGTTTCCTTCTTCAGGTAATCTTTACAATGGATCGATGGTGTAACTATAGGTTCCTTCTTCAGGTAATCTTTACAATGGATCG
>NW_013670957.1:36602-45291 GCF_000517525.1 Limulus polyphemus | reverse complement strand
CAATGGATCGATGGTGTAACTATAGGTTCCTTCTTCAGGTAATCTTTACAACGGATCGATGGTGTAACTATAGGTTCCTTCTTCTGGGTAATCTTTACAACAGATCGATGGTGTAACTATTGGATCCTTCTTCGGGTAATCTTTACAACGGATCGATGGTGTAACTATGGGATCCTTCTTCGGGTAATCTTTTTTTGAATTCATGAAAAACAATGGTTGGAGAATTGTCCAAAGTCTTTACAACCTTATTTTATTGAAGATATGTGGATCACACTCTTGTTAATTCCAAGGACCCAGTCCATGTTTTTAAATGTTTGGAGTATTGAAGTAGAATACACTAAAATTATTTATTGCTGATCATCAGCAACATAAAAAATATTTACTGGACTTTACTTGTATTTTACAAGTTTCATACCAACTGTGTGTAACCATTTCGCAAAGGGAGTTCCTTTAAACGGTTTTATGTGCAAGTCTCTGTTTACGTTCAAAATGTAATATTATAATGTGTGTCATGATCTGAAGTTTTATTTTGTCCAAGTATTAAGTCCTTTATTTCAAATAACTACTTAAAACTTCAGGTGTATTGTCATGTGACCAACAAACTATGAAAAATCTCTACTTTGGCTCTCTGTATCTTCAATAATATAATGTTATTACAGTAGAGGTACATCAAAACAATAAGATGCTTACATAACCTTTTGACTGTTTCCTTTCAAATTATTCTGAATAAATACAGTTAAAACAAGTAATAAGTTTTTCGACCTCTGACAGTTACCACTTCCATGTAGACGTTACATACATGTGTATATAACCATTAGAAAGAGCTCATTTTACAGTATAAACTAACAATGATTATGTTGAAATCAGTGCCCAGTTGTCATGGAGTATGTGTAACTGACTGTAGTATTGTTGGCTGCTTGATCGACTGTAGCACTTATGGTTGTTTCTTAGCTAAATATGTTATAGTTAGAGATACAGTTTAAATTGTATTTTAGTTATGTTTTAAAATGCATAATTAAAAGGTTTAAACATTTTTTAAATATACATCATACTTTGCATCTACTCTCAAGGCTTACGATATTACGTATTGAACAAAAATTTTGACAAAGGGTTGCATACATCTCCCAAAGAAATTGTAACTTGCTTCGAGGGCACTTAATGACTTGTGTTAAGATGAATAATTAGTAGCAAAAGACAAGAAAGGAAAATAAAGCATTAAAAATTAACAACATGTGAAAAGGAAAAGAAAAAAAGATGAAATTATGAACTTAATAAAAGGAAGCTCTTTAGAGATATTCTACAAAAAATGAAAAGGTATTTTTTTTCTGTTTCCTAATTTTAATTATTTCGTTGCATTGATGATAATAACTGGAGTTAGAGATGTGGTAGAGAAAATGAAAAATCAAATATAAAAATTTACCTTAAAAAACTTTTGATATCCTCTTAGGAGGTTTTAAAGATTATGCAAATGAAAATCACCATGCACTTGATTTGTTAATAGTTTAAATGCGAGTAACTCCAATAGAAAAATACTTAATTATAAAACCGTCATTATATGTGTACAAGATACTTACCAGTTTTTGAGAGGATTGTAAGAAATCTCAGAGTTACTGCATGTATTGTTGTGCAAGTCAAATTTGCGACTCGATTTCCGCAAATTGCAAGAGCCCGCCGCGAAAAGGTTAAAGCAAACATGTATAAAGTATAAAGAAGTTATTAATTTTTGCAATAAGAATTTGATGACATCAAAAATTTTAATAAAGTACTAATGTTTGAAGTTCCTGTAAGTTTAGTATATACATAATCTTGTCATATGTTAGGAAACATCCTACTTCATTGTGTACAACCGAGATGTAGTTTTAATATTGTCTGTGTACTTCTTCATATATAATGATTGGATTTCATCCAATGTAGTATTGTCAGTTTATCTGTTCCTTGTTGTAATTAAGGTTACATCAGTTGTACTACATGAATGTGAGTGAAAAACAGTAATATCACCAAAACACTGGAATAAAGAAGAAGGTGAAATGTAAGGTCAAAACACAAACACTGAAATACTGATGAAGCTGAAATGTAAGGTCAAAACATAAACACTGGAATAAAGAAGAAGGTGAAATGTAAAGTCAAAACATAAACACTGGAATAAAGAAGAAGGTGAAATGTAAGGTCAAAACATAAACACTGGAATAAAGATGAAATGTAAGGTAAAAACACAAACACTGAAATACTGATGAAGGTGAAACGTAAGGTCAAAACATAAACACTGGAATAAAGATGAAACGTAAGGTCAAAACACAAACACTGAAATACTGATGAAGGTGAAACATAAGGTCAAAACATAAACACTGGAATAAAGATGAAGGTGCCAGTGTTTATGTTTTTCATCTTTATTGGTGAAATGTAAGGTCAAAACATCAGAATAAAGATGAAGGTGAAATATAAGGTCAAAACATCAGAATAAAGATGAAGGTGAAATGTAAGGTCAAAACATCAGAATAAAGATGAAGGTGAAATATACATATATGTGTCGGTGAGCTGGGAATAGTTTCAACAGTTTTCTTGTTTTGTTTATATAGGACCATATTTCACAAAACAAGTATTTGTAATAAAAAAAAAGGAGTTCCTTTTAATCAACAGGTGAACCACGTTGTATCCTCAAAGAACAATAAAATATTTTTGTTGGAACCACACATTCATGCAGTTAGATGTGGTGGCTATTATAACATCAGTGCTTTGAAAATAGTATAATGCTATCTATTAGATTTTTAACGTAAACATATCAAGTTACAAATCATTTTTAAAAATAACGAAGAAAAAATACCAAATTTCATTTTAAAACAAATGTCACTTGAGGTTAAGATGAATTTGTATAAAAAAAATATGAATATTATGTTTTCTTTAACAAATAACTTGAACTAAATGTGATTTTCTGATATCTGGCTAAGGCATTTAGCAATAGTTCCACTTTTGTTAATGTTATTATAATGCTGAATTATAATTTTTTATACTACCAAGCAAATTTAAAAAACAATAACAGTATCTCCAGTTGTAGGACTACTTCCTGTAATATATACAATTATTTAAAGAAGAAGAAAAATTTTACCTAATAAAACACTTCACAACTAGCTTAACTGTAGTTTTTTAGCAATATCAAATCTCATTAAAGAGAAAAAAGAAATCATGTTGAATTAAATTTAAGTTGTTTGAACTCCACAACAACATCTAGAAATATATTTAAACTCTGCTTTAGTTTCGTAAAATTCATCAAAACTATAAATTATTCCCTTCTAGCGATCACTAATTTTAATTAATGTACAAAATATTCACATTTTTGTTGCTGCAATTTCTTACCGTTTGTTCAGACATCATCAAGTCTTAACTTTGCTTGCTTTGTCAATTTTTACACTCCAATTCTGTCAAAAGAAAAGTAGGGTTAAGAGTACTAACTTCAGCTGCAGAGATCTTAGCTCTAGGTACTAAGAACTTATTATCTGACATGACTATGATACAGTTGAAATATATAAAAATGTGAAATCTACTTGTATTTTTAATTGCAAAATTAAAATTATTTTTAAACTTTCTTGGAAATACATTTATAAAACAAAAACTTTCATTAGTAACAAAACCTACAGTTTTAGTTATAATAATTCCATTTGGCTATGTTTTTAAAGATTTCAACTTACCATTAAGATGGTTGTTCTTATCCTGAAGGTTCAATTATACCCACATTATTAGCTATGTTTTTAAAGATTTCAACTTACCATTAAGATAGTTGTTCTTATCCTGAAGGTTCAATTATACCAACATTATTAGCTACATTGTTGGATAATTCTACATTACCATTATATGGTTGTTCTTATCCTGAAGATTCAGTTATACCAAAATTATTAGCTACATTCTTGGATAATTCTATATATCATTACATGGTTGTTCTTATCCTGAAGGTTCAGTAATACCAAGATTATTAGCTATGTTTTTAAAGAATTCAACTTACCATTAAGATGGTTGTTCTTATCATGAAGGTTCAATTATACCAACATTATTAGCTATGTTTTTAAAGATTTCAACTTACCATTAAGATGGTTGTTCTTATCATGAAGCTTCAGTTATACCAACATTATTAGCTATGTTTTTAAAGAATTCAACTTAACATTAAGATGGTTGTTCTTATCCTGAAGGTTCAGTTATACCAACATTATTAGCTATGTTTTTAAAGAATTCAACTTACCATTACATGGTTGTTCTTATCCTGAAGGTTCAGTAATACCAACATTATTAGCTATGTTCTTGGAGAATTCTACTTATCATTACATGGTTGTTCTTATCCTGAAGGTTCGGTAATACCAACATTATTAGCTACATTCTTGGAGAATTCTACTTATCATTACATGGTTGTTCTTATCCTGAAGGTTCAGTAATACCAACATTATTAGCTACATTCTTGGAGAATTCTATATATCATTACATGGTTGTTCTTATCCTGAAGGTTCAGTAATACCAAAGTAATGATAAGTAGAATTATCCAACAATGATGGTTGTTCTTATCCTGAAGGTTCAGTAATACCAACATTATTAGCTACATTCTTGGAGAATTCTACTTATCATTACATGGTTGTTCTTATCCTGAAGGTTCAGTAATACCAACATTATTAGCTATGTTCTTGGAGAATTCTATATATCATTACATGGTTGTTGTTCATTTGTCTTGTGAGGATTCTAACGTGTAAAATCAATGTGATTCTTGTGTATTTGTTAGCTTACACGTACATTATATCATTGTTTATCACTCGAAAGTGATAAAATAGACCATAAATATCTAACGTAGTTTTTGTGAAATGCCCCAATGAGTCGAGTCCAATAGATGAAACGCATGAACATCAATAAAAGCACATTAACAAGGACCAAGAAAGATACTTATTATTAAAATAACTTAAATCAGTGGTTGGCAACCTTTTTTGATCGAGGATCAATTATGTTTTTGTTTTAATTTAGCATTGTGTTGGGTCACTGATAGTCATTACATGTATTTAAATGTTTATGTTTATTTACATACAACAAACAAAATTATTTTCTAAAAACAAACAAGATGATTCCTTCACCAAATACATTTAACAAGAAAAATATAAACAGTTCTTCAGTGATTTCGTAACACATAATTTAATGACATTTTTACACGTTGTTCAGTCTCAGCCAAGCAAATCGAGGTAACATCATTCAGTGATGGCACCGTGCAGCCATGACAACAGTGACAAAGCAACTTATCTGGCCCACACGTCTGTTCTGTTGTCACAAATAAAACACTACCGTCAATTATATATAACTTTTATTTACCTGTAAATATAAATAATTTACCATATACTCACCTCAAAACCTATAAAAACAACAAAATATATCACACACAGCACTTTCTTCCAGACAAGCAAGAAATCTCTCGATTAATGACAGCACAGTACACCAGAAGCATTACGGCCAAAAGTTTTGTCACCAGCTTGAATATTTTTCCCCAAAATTGATCTTTCCTTTAATGTCTTCATTTTTCTCACATAGCTGAGAAATTTGAACAAAGCAATGATTATGCCCTCACGAGTTGCAACAGTGAAGCCAACTTTTGGTGGGTCAACCAAATCATTGCTGTGGGTCATAGGTTGCCAACCACTGACTTAAATCCTTAATGCTTATGATGTGCAGGAGTACAATCAGATATATCTTTATTTAAACTGTGTATTTTAAAATAAACATTATTACTTTACACTTTTTTGTAACTTGTAAAGTTTATTTTCTAAAGTTAAACACTAATCTGGCAATGAAGTAATGAGCAAAACAAGCAGGTCACAAAATGAAAATCAACCAACAATGCTCAATAGAACTTTTTTTGTAAATGTAATTTGTTTTTAAAAGATATATATATTTCCAAGAACACATTCTTTAAATTTTGAAGTAATTGTTTCCATATCTGTCTCTATCATTTAAAATGTTTCAATATGACCGAGGGAAATTACCTGTTTTCTCTAAAAAATATTCAATTATATTGATAAGACAATAAGTACCTTGTTTCAGATTATGTCATTTAAATAAAGTATCTTGTTTCAGATTATGTCATTTAAATAAAGTATCTTGTTTCAGATTATGTCATTTAAATAAAGTACCTTGTTTCAGATTATGTCATTTAAATAAAGTATCTTGTTTCAGATTATGTCATTTAAATAAAGTATCTTGTTTCAGATTATGTCATTTAAATAAAGTATCTTGTTTCAGATTATGTCATTTAAATAAAGTATCTTGTTTCAGATTATGTCATTTAAATAAAGTACCTTGTTTCAGATTATGTCATTTAAATAAAGTACCTTGTTTCAGATTATGTCATTTAAATAAAGTATCTTGTTTCAGATTATGTCATTTAAATAAAGTACATTGTTTCAGATTATGTCATTTAACTAAAGTACCTTGTTTCAGATTATGTCATTTAACTAAAGTACCTTGTTTCAGATTATGTCATTTAAATAAATATTATATTCTATCAAAAGTTATCCGTGAGCTTAAACTACAGAAAAAAATAAAGGGAATTACTATTACCTTTAAATTTCCAAAATATAACTGTCTATATTATTTCATCAGTTAATAACAATTACAAAAACCAATTCTAATATTGCAAGTGTTGAACAACTAAGAAGATGAGGATGATGGGGTATTTCTGTTCAGAAGGCTGGTTTATACATACTTATCAGCCATTCTATTACTATGTTGTTGTTTCTTATTTATTTGCACACGACAGCCCACATGGTATACAAATAATATAAACTGATTGAATTTATTATTAAAGGTGTAAATAGTATGTGAAAATTATTGAACATCAAATTCTACACGACAAACACTTTAGTATTTACAATATATATATATATATGTTCTTTACCAATTCTATTGATAAAAATATAATTCTGGAAGGTTTAAATGTTTAATAATAGATGCAGTTTTCATTAAAGAACAACCACAAAAAATGCTCTAATTTTTTTATTGAGAAAACTATTATAAACTGCCTCTCCAAGGTTGGGATTATATACAAGAACAACACAACTAGTATTTATTACCCAAGTCTTTAATCTTTCTTGGCATTATTTAATAATACAAACTTCTGGTTAATGGACATCACACAAGATGTTTTATCCTTTTCTTAGGACATTACTTTTAGTGAAAAGAAGAAAATATTAACTATGTGATGATTTATCTTATTGTTAGGTGTGTGAAAAAATATCGTATTATTCAGAGAAATACACTTTATCAGCAGAAAAAGATTAATAATTATCTAAGGAATTACTACTTTTCTATGTATGTGAGCCTTAAGCTCCTAACTACTGATAAATGGAATGTGTAACCACATCAATACTTCACAACACACATACATATTCACACACACATTAAAAGAAACTAAACCACAATCAACCTTACATTTAAAAGATAGTTAAAAGTTATATTGTTGAAATTCCAAAAAATCTGGCTATTTTAAAACTGTAATATCAATTTATGAATGATTACACCATTCACCATTTTCAAAACAAGTCATGAGAAAAGGGGGATGTTAAAACAGCGACACGTGTCCACCTAAAAAGAAGCCCTCTAATTTTATACCATTATTCTTATGTACCATAATAAATCAACCCTGTTATTAAACTATTCCTGGAAGTTTCCTGAGTAAACTGAAATTCCTCGACTGACGTTAACAGAAGTGTAGTTCTAGCTGTTCCTTTCTGCCTGCCTGAGCTGTCTGAAACCTGCCCCTGTCCTTCAAGCTGAACGTAGCTACAACTCTGTTCTCTCATTCCTAAACCAAAATGTATAAAGGTCATTCACGTTAGCTAAACTTCAATAGCTAAATTATTTAATGGGTTTTTCCTTTTTCAAGTATGTGTACAGTTATTATACAAACCCCTTTTCCTGCTTTTAAAAAGTAACTGACAATTTTATAGTTGTGGAAAAACCTATCTAAGATTAACTTTATTTAGAACATGTTTAATATTAAGCAGGGGTAAAACATTTCACACATATAGAAGCAGATGTCTCTTTTCATCACTCAGCTAGAGAAATAAAATATACAGCTACATTTTGAATTCTTATTAGTTCCCATACAAGTCTTCTTTATTCAACCACACAGATTAAGGATGGCCAAAAACTGTTATAAATTAAATATCCACACAAGCAAAGGTTTCATACTGACACAAAGAGTAAAGTTGTTTGCTAAGAAAATTATTCAATCTTTTAGCTGATGTTTTTAGAACTATCCCATGTTCAGCACAAATCTGCATATAGTAAGAAAATGTGGAAACAAAAGAAAATGACATGGATTAACTATATCGCAACGAGTCACGTGTCAAAGTCCATGTCATCGCGTTTGTTGACTTACATTCAAAATTTTATTGAACTACTATTTTATGAATTTATGTCAATAAGTTTGGCATCAAACTGTAGATTATAATTCAAATTTTAGTATTATACATTATTCAATTTCTTAATTTAAAAGTAAATATTAAAAAACATACACTTAAACATTGATTTTTGTGTGTCACGTGGTATGTTGAATGCAGCACTGGTTTCAGTTAGATTGTTTGTGATGTGAGAATACAAAGTCTATTAGTTTTTTTGTGAATTAGAATTTCAAACTAACAATTATTTACAAGCTTAGAATATAAAATAAGAG
>NW_013670957.1:13157-36485 GCF_000517525.1 Limulus polyphemus | reverse complement strand
AAAGTCTATAGTTTTTTTGTGAATTAGAATTTCAAACTAACAATATTTACAAGCTAGAATATAAAATAAGAGCCTCTTATCTTTTCAATTTGCTAAGATATTGCTCATGTAATAAATCAAACACAGTTATTTAAACAACCTGAAAAAAAATTTTCTTTTCACATCCTCCATGTGGGAAATTTTATAAGGCTTAGCAACCTAGGACAAGCAGCAAACGAGTACAAAGGTCATAACTAAAAGAGATGATTGTTTGCTTTACTTCTATATTTACAGTTCTGTGTTTAAAAAAAAACAAGTTTAAGAAATTATTTGTAAATAGTAATAATGTATATGTATATAATGTATTATAGCTGAAATGTGACTATATTTTACAAAATACTAGTCTGCTAAAACACAGCCAAGACAGGTCACTTTGTAAAGGCCAGTTTTATATTATTGGATTTGGTATCATGAGTGCACATGTGCCTCGTCATTGCAACTTCTGTATTGTTAGCCAGGCATGGCTGAAAGGTCAATATAATAAAAATAATAAATATATACAAAGTATATTGTTATGAGATTTAAGCTATTTAGTCTAAACATTTGTGTTTTCGTGTTATAATCTGTAGTAATTCTAGTACAAAAACAGCATAATTTAAATTTATTTCCTAATTTTTTATGGTGGTTACGAGGCAGGTCAAATCGACAGATCCCATAGTTAGGGTGGAGAAAAAACAAAAAAATACAAAGTTTTTCTCAAAACAAGCATTTGAAATGTATTTAGGAGGTTTTAGAGATTACACAAATAATATACGAGAGTTTTAGGATTAATAATATCTTTTTTATTTATAACATGAAAATCACCTCTCAAAACAAATATTTGAAATGTATTTAGGAGGTTTTAGAGATTACACAAATAATATACGAGATTTTTAGGATTAACAATATTTTTTTTAGTTATAACATGAAAATCACCTCTCAAAACAAATATTTGAAATGTATTTAGGAGGTTTTAGAGATTACACAAATAATATACGAGATTTTTAGGATTAACAATATTTTTTTTAGTTATAACATGAAAATCACCTCGCACTTGGACTAATAACAGATCAAACTCGATATGTTCACAAACAAATCTATAATAAAAATACTTCATTAAAAAATCTGATTTTTTGTGTAAAGATACACTTACTGCATTAAAAGTTATAGTATAATTACTTAACTTGTGTATATTATACCGAGCCCGTCGCAAAAGGGTTAATAAACAGTAATTACATTAAAAATACCACAATTTGTAAGCATACTGAACTGACTTTAGGCTCTTTCCAGCCTGGCTTACAGTACCACTTTAACTAATATCATACAATGCTATTCTTAAAAAAAATTGTTTTCAATTTAAGCAGACTATATGCTTCCTCCAAAGTAAATTTCTAAAGACTAACAAATATTTTAAATAATAAAGACCAATAACTTAGACAAATGGGTGTTACAGCACTGTAAAATTCATATACAACAGCCAGTCAGTATTAAAGGCTGTTACACTTAATTTTTGTCAGAATTTTGACAAATTTATAAATAAAAGATGATGTCTAAGGTTTTTGCCTCTGGATATTATTACTGAATTTTTGGAAATTAATTATATTTCTGCACCTTTAAATTTTACTTCAAAAATTATGTCACAAATCACAAAAAAATATTCACAAAATCTACTTTGAACTTCAGTGCCTATTGTAGCATCTCTAAACCAATTAATTTCCAAAAAATGACAGCCTGCATGAGAAGTTATCTTAAATATAATGCTATTTTTTATCATAACAACGATACAAAATTATTTTTCTAACATGCTTCAGTTTCTACTTTACTAGCAAGAATGTTTAGAATGTGTTGTTCACAATAAATGTTGTTTTATAAGGTAATTTGTTTACACTATTGTATCATGGGTGATGCTTTTAATATCACTCGTAGTGATATAAACTCGGCTATTTCATTCGAAAAAGATCAAAGGTATTATTGAGGTTTGTTCTGACAATTCCAAGAGAGAGACCAATATTATACTAGTAGTTTATCACTGATCTTTAATGAAAATAAAAAACTTACCCCTTTTAACCAACTTCATGCTCCCCATACACAGATATTCAAAAACCACTATTTAGTATCCACCTGAAAATAAGATAATTAATTTATTGAAAATTTGTATTTATTTAACCTTTTCTGGACTGGAGAGGTGTCCCTTGATTTCTTCTCTTTATTTTATTATCTTTATATATATTTAACCTTTTCTGAACTAGAGAGGTGTCCCTTGATTTCTTACTTTTTTTATTATCTTTATATATATTTAACCTTTTCTGGACTGGAGAGGTGTCTCCTTGATTTCTTAATCAAATTTCATGAAAATTAGAACAAACGTACAAAATAATAACTTTAAAAAATGCATATAATTTGATTTAGTTTTATTATATTTTTTTGTTGTGAAATTTCCAAAATTTTATGATATGGCACTGTTTAAAAAACATTAACACACTTTCTTTCATTTTAGAATAACTTTGGAATTGTTGATCACAAAGTTCCATTTTATATATCCAGTCAGTTTGAGCCTGATTGATACTTATTAATATTGACAACTCCAGTATCACCATTTCTGGTTATTACTCATAAAAAGCACTTCAGAAACTGGCAAGGATTTATTGGTGAACTATTCAAATTGGCATCAGATCACACTATGTAACAATACTTTTTCTAAAAATATTCTTGGTCAAAATCAAGGTCTATATACTAATTATAGATTATTTTCAATACATTTTAAGCTCTTTTATTTACGTGTGCTGTTTGAATACAAAAAATTTAAGAATAATATTCAATAATTAATGAATATTTTACCATTGTTTACTGTTCTCTAAACCTAACTATGCTTACCTGATGTCTTTTAATAGAAAAAAATTCCATAGCTTTCAAACTAATACAATATAACACAAAAATAATTTCAGGAATGAAAAGAACATCCAAAGAAACTATTAAAAGCTTACAAGGCTAATGGTTTGTTCCTAAGTCTTCTAAGCTTCTCATTAGATTATACTGCACTTTTCTGTACGAGCTACATCTAATAACTTTCTCATATTATTGTATTGACTCTACACTGATGTAAATAGCTTTTAATCTGCTCTATCCATAATTTCATTAGTAGTTGTTTACACAACATTCTGAGACATCATAAAAGGCCTTGTACAAATAAAACTTCAGAGAAGTAAAATCATGAGATAAGAACTAGTTTTAGCAAATTGTATTCTTAGCAAATAAAAACCAATAAAAAACAAATCAGTAAGTGGATTTTTTACAAACAAGAATCCATGGAGTTGCCAAGAAATTTTTCTTTGTGAATTATACTAAATAATATTACAAAATGACAAAATATCAATTCTAGAAGGTTTTACATTGAAAATTATTTAAATAAAGTTACATTTATTATTTTTATTTAAATTTTGAAACTGGATTTGCAAGTGAGCACTTGATGTATGAAAGGTGCTATATGGGTCAAAAAGAGTTAAGGAAAATTTAAGTTTTTTAACAAGTTAACTGAAGAACCTTGGACACTACTAGTAGAGCATATTGTCTTAATGGCAAAAGATCCTTTTACATACAAGCTTCTTTCTTTATAGACTGAGAAAAAATTGCAAGTGTGTTAAGAATCATGAGTTGTCATACATGGCAAGCGATTCATGCTCACTAACTGTTTGATGTTATTAGGTATCGGAACCAATATAGCCTTTCAAGCAAATTGTTACAGGTGCCTGTAACATTAATAATGAGCCAACAAAGCTGGATTCCATATTGACTGTAATAAAATTCTGAATTTTAAGGCCCACCACTTTGTTTGCTGTATGCAGAGCATGGGTGTTTGTGAGTTGCATATTGCCATGACATGGAACACTGTCAACAGGTCTCAGGGGGGTGGATTACATGTGCCCTTTTTTCTTTATTATCGGTCACAAAGTTTCAAAGTACTTCTCTTGAGAGATTGAATCGCTAAACATTTCACATTTAATTTTTGTATTTATTTTACTGTCAACGACTGAAGTATAAATCCAATAAAAATAAAGGAACAAATCACCGCTTGTGTCATTAAACTGTTTACATGACAATGTAATGCGATACTCTCGAGAGCAACAAAGCATATGCACAGAAATAAGTTGAGTTGACCCCTGCTCCAACAACACGATGTGGACTTTATTAGCTATGTATCCTACAGTGATTACAACAAGAATTCCCCAGAGTAATAAGATTGCACTGTGAATGTGTGAAAATGTTTATTACAGTATATGGTTTGGAGCCAGTTCAATAAACATCACAAGTGTTTGAATATTGGTCATCCTTATGGGATGTTTGGAATTAAGCAGTATACCGTACAGGCATACAAAGTTAATTGTCCACTTTATCGAGTGCCCTTATAGAGAATGAGACCAAAGACACTGCTCTTAATCCAGAATATCGAGATGCTTGTTATTGCAAGATTTATTTTGGTTACAAATAGTAGAAAAAAGAAAGAAACTGAAAAGGTATGCCTTTAATGGTGTGGTGCCCATTAATCTAGGTTCTACCGTCCACATAATGTTGGGTGTGTTACCCAAACAAAGAAAGGTGTTTCAATTACACATATTGTTATCTATAGTAATTTAATGAGATAAATCATATCAGTAAGCACGGATGTCTTGAAAGGCAACGCAATGATAGTGGCTTTTCTTAACACATACAATTTTGAATGTAGAAATAAACTCAAGTTTTCAGAAATGCTTTACCTCCATATGGACCTTGTCGTTGTTGCAAATATTCATTTCTTCTTAGAGGACCTCCTCCATAACTGTTTCCATATCCTGACCCAAAATTACCACCCCAGCCTCCTGAAAAGGACCAATGATAATAATCTTCATTACAACTTATTAAATATAATAAATTATTTGTAAAATTTAAAGTTTTCCAAGTATTACCATTATAATTAATTGTGTCTTCAACTACTCTGTGTTATTCAGAAGATGTACTTTATTGCTGTTAAATGTTGTGGTTAGCAAGAAGCTATTGACATCATTAAGGATTCTTCTTGGATTCCTGTGTACTAAAATATACTTCAATCATACTCTTCCAATTAACAAATCACAAGCTATTATCAAGAAAATGATATCATATGTTGAAGTGTAAGCTCACCTTGTCCAAAACCACCACCACCACCACCATAGTTTTCATTCCATACACCACTGTTTCCATATCCACCTGAATTATAACCTCGAAAACCTGAAAATATGGTACTTGGATTTATTACAAACTTCTTCCACTCCTTTACCTTTCTATAAGGGTAGTATGTTCAAACTGTTGACCACGTTTTGTTTCTTTACAGCAAACGTAAACAACTAAAGCTCTCAATCTTTAATTGTCTCTCTTAAAACAACAATATTGTAAATATAAGTATTTTTGTTATCGTTATATATGTGTAAAGAATTCTATGAGCATTGTTTGTTATATTCCTCCTCATGTTCTCAGAAAATGAACTTATATGCTATAACAGAACAGTTATTACAATCTATTGTACACTGGCACTGTTTCTAAAAGCAATATGACAGACTGACCTTGTCCATATCCACTGTCAAAACTTCCACTGCCCCAATCCCCATGGTTACCTAAGAATTATTATTTCATTAAAGTAGTGATTATCTATGGTTGAAAATTTATGAAGAAAATCATTCATTACTAGATATTTAAAAACTAAAGATTTAACTTTTGCCCACACTTGTTGAACATTTAACTATGACTTACTATAAACATTTGTTTAATTTAAAACTTAATTTATGGATGTACACTTATGCAAGTAATCCTACAGGATAATAATTCTTATACACCACTATAACAGGAAATAAAGTTTAATCTTGATGTCCATCACCTTAATTATATAAACTATAACATATTTTGTTTTCATAAAAACTGTAAACTATATTACCTAAAACATTTGTAGCAAAATCAATTTTTTAAGAAAATGTTTCATTAATTATATAATTTTTTTACAATCAATATTTTATTAAAAACTACAAACTTCATTAGCTAAATAAATTGGTAGAAAATGAAAATTTTCAAGATAACATTTCTTTTTAGTAGCTCATCAATGATGTATATAAAATATTACCAGAAAAAAGAATGGCTAATGCTAATGTTTTACTGTATTTGTCGGTGTATAAGACAATACTTTTTACTCATAAAACAATGCCTGATTTTACCCCTCATCTTATACACAGGTTCAAAGATAAAGTTCCAGTTAAAACTGTCCAGTTAATAGCATATTTAACCAAAACTATGTTGTTCCTTTTACTTTTGTTGCTTTTTTGAGTAAGTGTGTTGAAATCGTGCTACCTACTGCATTACAATAATATATTTGTAATTGTATCAACTGTCTAGATTCTTCACAACTAGTAGTTATTTATCTCATATGCTAGTTACAATTAATCACGACATTTTTGATTTGAAATGTATTGATCTCATCTGTTATACTGTTATATCGAAGAATGTTATTTTTTTGTAATTTACATTAATTCTGTAAACATATAGTACATCACTAGTATTTTTTGTACTAGAAAAGGAGTTCAACTGTGATGAAAACTTTGTAGTTGTTTATTACATGTTTTTGACTCAAGTTATGCCTCACTGAGCTGTCTGTAGCATTTGAAGAGCACAAAAAAAAAACACACTTGTAGTTGTATTGTTTATGCCAGAGTGTAGGTTAGCACAGTTTAAAAATAACTTCTAAGAATTTGTTTACAAAAGTAACATCCTAGACCTGCTTGACAATAGGGGTTGTCCTTCAAGAAATACACTTAATTTGCTCACAAAATCCAGAGTCGTCTCGCACGTGGGATCGCCTTATACACCAACAGATACAGTAATTAAAATAGTCTATATTTCATTACTGAAACTGATTTAGTAGTTTTACATCTACTATAATATTCTGAGAACTATATCAATTGACAATTAAATCAAAGCAGTTTCTAACATTCTGTTTTTGTACCTCGCATGGAACTAGACATCCGACTACCAGATCCACGGCCTCCTTTTGTGTCTGATGATCTTTTTATATTTTCTATTTCCAATTTGGAAAGTGCCTTCTTAACTTCTGTCTTCTTTCCTTTTAAGTAATGATGTCTCTTCACTTGATGGAGAAAACGGTTGAACAAATATTTTATTAGAAAAATATTACCATTTGTATCTGACAGTAAACAAGGAAACTTGTCACAACAACAGACAAATCCTGAAATTACAAGAACAATCTAACTAGTGCTGTCCCTGAAGGTTTGTTTGCTACTTAGACCTTCGGGGGTTCATCCAGGTGTGTGTGTGTAAATGTACCTTTATAGCAAGAGAGCAGGGAGGGTGTCATTCGTATGTATCAACTGCTCTTGTACTGTAAGATTACATATCTGTGAGTCTTGCAAGTGCATCAGATACATGTACATAAACAGCATGCTTTTATATTATTGTTATTATCATTATTAACAGCATGATGACTGTTCTATATAACATATTTAAAACTATACGTGGATGTTTTATTTCATTTCTATACATTACCTGTAAAATACTAGGATTTCTAATGCTAGCAGCTAGGGTGATGTCATCAATAAATTATGCAAACTAACACTAGTGAAGGTTCACACCTTAAAAGGTCAAAATTTACCCTTCGGGTTCAGCTCTAAATCTAACAGTAAATACAGAAAGTTGTCACAGAAGGAAACTACTAGTACAATCATAATTCCTTGTATTTTTTATCATTATATTGACTATTTTATAATTAATTTTATGATAAACACAACAATACTCACACACAACTTTGTCCACAGGATCATAGTCATCAAATTCAATAAAAGCAAATCCTCGTTTCTTTCCAGTCTCTTTCTCTGTTACAATGCTCACGCTGACAACATTACCGTAAGTACTAAAGTACTCTTGTAAATCACTTTCTTCCACATCATCCTTGAGACCACCAAGAAACACTTTTTTTACAGTAGCTTGTGCTTCTGGTTTTCCTGCATCCTAGGGAAGAAGTATTGAAAAATATTTTAACAAAAACATCTTCAATACATTTCTAACCAATAACTGATTTATGAGCAAATCCTATAATGCCATAACGAAATGGGTCTATGATCAATCCAGTTCAATATTTGTAAATCACAACTAAAAATGTATTGTAGTTAATATAATTACTTCATTTTCTTTCTTTTTTTTTTTTGGTGAAGTAATCAAACTTAATGTTGAAGGAGAAAGGACACAAACAAAGGAATATTGCCAGGGATTGAAAAGGTGGGAAATGTAACAACGAAGAGCACGTACTGGACATAGAAGCCTATTCGGATCAGACCGGGGATAAAAGTGGGAGATGGAAGGAAGTGAGATCGGTGAGAAGGAAGAATTACCTTCATGAGCTGCTGAAGTGTTGGAAAGGAAATATGGATAAAAGAGAATGTCAGATTTTAAAAAATAAATATATACAAGTTCTTCTTTTTGCCAATTGTCGAAATAAATGGCTTTTACTTATATTTCATAATAGTATAAATATATACTATGTTATTGTTGGGCTTAGGATTCTTCTACAGTAGGTGTCTGTGACTTGTTAACCATAAATATATATATATATATATATTCGGAACAAATTAAAAAGTCAAAAGTTGTACAAAAGTCCACTTAGGCCTATTCAATTACTTTAGAATTTCAGTTGACAAGTCAAACTATCTTCTCTATATTACTATCGTACTAGTATTCTGTGTCTGATTCCCCCCCCCCCCTACTGGCAATAGTGAGTCTCATTGCTGAGAAGCAACAAAGAGGTAATCTTCCTGATGGTAAGCCAAGGCAAAATGATCTGTGGCCCATGGAGAAACAATCTGCTCAGCATGAACCCCAATGTCAGGAGAAGGAGTGAAAACAAAATACTGGGAAGAAGGGTTGTCATGTAATAAGAAAGAAACTGGGTTATAAGAAATTGGGGAAATAGAGAAAAACGGAAAATACCCAAGAAATCATATCTAAAAAAGGTTGTATTAGGCCCATCAGATTCCAAAGAAGAGGTGCGGGAAGGCACTGTATAATTGGGAGGAGGAAAAAGGCCGTCAAAATCCTTGTCATAAAGAACAGGTTTGGCTTGATTAGAAGGAAATCAAGCACAATTGAGAAGAAAATCGACTCAGATAATATTCAATCTCCCGAGAAATAAAGGCCGAGAATACCTCATTCAAGTTCCCCCTACCTGAATCCTGAGTAATTGTGGTAAACCTCCAAATTGGTAACATTAACTTCTGTATTCATCATAAAATGATGAAATGGTGAAAGTTATTCAAATAAAAAAGAAGAACTAAGTTAAATTTGCACAGAAAACTATAAAATTGACAAACAATAGTAAAATGTTGAAATAATCTTTCCACTTCATATGATATTAATAAAGAAAACATGTCTTGACTTTAGCACTGCCAAATGTGAAGTGATAGTTTTGGAGAATCGAACAGAGGGAGTCACATGAATCACGTGTGTTGCACTCCTACTAGTGGAGGTTTGTCACACAATGATTTACAAGCAAGACATAGTTGAACTACGTTGATCGTGGGGTACATGGGAGATCAAGGCTTTTGGCATGCGGAAAAATGTTGCATAGAGAGGGCAGCACTGAAAGAGAATAGCTATATCTTTGAGAGAAGGTAAGGTACCATTTAATAATTTTTTATATCCTTTACATTAAATAGTTAATTAACCTACAACACCAACAAATGGTTTGTTCATTTAACAGCATCTTTCATCACCTTCTTGATTGTCAGTGATGAGCAGTGTGGTATTTTTCGGTATATCATAAACATAAGAAACACATATAGCTGAAGATAATGCAAACATCAAAGATACCCAACTGACGAAACAATTCAATGCAATAATTATAACTAATAAAAGAAAAAAAGTATAACTAATTAAGTGAGTTGATTTTTAGTTCTCATCTATGTAGGTAGCTTGTTTGGTCATAAATAAATATTAATTACTTGATAAACACAATCACCATGAGTTATTAAAATGTTTCTGTAATAAGAAGTAAAAAGAAAACTTACCTCTCGAGGGACGGCTCTCTTTGGTTCCACCACCCTATCATCAACTTTATGGGGACGGGCAGCTTGTGCATCATCAACCATGTGTGCTTTTTTGTAAGTGATAAAACCAAACCCACGGGATTTCTTTGTGTTTGGGTCTCTCATGACCACACAGTCAACAATTTCTCCCCACTGTTCAAAATGTTCCTTCAGTGATTCATCTGTTGTCCTGTAGTCTAGCCCTCCAATAAAAAGCTTCCTGAAAACTTCAGGTTCAGTTTCAACCTGAAAATAATTCATGTTTTAATAATCCTTCATTTGCTAAGAACAAATTGAAACATGTTATGAAGATTAAAGACACTAACATTTTCTCCCAAGGTACACCCGATTTTTGGACAGTACGATGTAGCTTTTACATACAAAGGATGTGTCCAATTATTTTTGTAGAAGAACTTAGCTATTTTGAAACAGTTTGGTTTTTTGAAGCTTTCATAAAAAAATGCTATGAAATGAAAAGTGCACTATTGTTAAATAAAACCACTATAAATTATTATATGTAAACCTACAAAAATCATGCTTAATTAGTTATTTCAAATTTTAAAACTCTCAAGTCACTGTCTTTATCCTCACTTATTTCTTCTTTCTGACTACAGTTATATCTTATGGTTGCTATGTACCATGGGTGGCCCACAACGTCCAACAGAAAACATGTACATGTCCCACAGTGGCACACGATGTTGTGAACGTGTTAAGTTATCCAAGCATTGTACTGTTGCTAGTGTTACAGTAAGTAGGATCTTTGTATTAATGAAAATATTGAATATAAGTCAAAATACATGATAATTTAATTGTATAGATAACTGGCTAAGCCTAATTTTGAGTCCGTCTCGGACTCTTTACCTTAAAAACAATAATAAATTGCTGAAAAGATTGTCATATGAGAACAAGTAAAGATCTCTAAAAGTGCTTTTTCTTGAAAAAAAGATTAATTAGTGAGAATCTCATTGAGATGTTTAGAATTGTGAGAAGAATTTAAAGTGTTGGTGCTTCATCTTTCATACATAACGGTGAGAATGATAGGACAACGGGATAAAAGTATAACTTTTGATAGGGTTTGTTGTTAAGCACAAAGCAGCACAGTGCTAAAACCTGATTTTTCTGATAAGGTACAAGTCCTCTTCAGCTAAGACAGTTTTAGTTTTCTAACAGGACGGTTGGCCTTTGAAATGGATTGCCTTCAGAGTTATTATAAGCAGTAAATTTAAGAAAAGGCTCAGTAAATATTTGAATGATAAGGGCTTGCTTTGAATGTTTTTAGTAGTTCAGCTGAGTGGAAGGGGCAGCCTAGAGAGATCAAAAGTTGTCCTTTAATGATATTCCAAAGCCTGGTTAATCTGTTTGAAAAATAAAATTGCCTAATTTGCTGGGGACATCTACTTTTCCAAATCCAAAATCTATGTCCTGTAGTCCTACCATTCTTAATATTAACCACACAAAAAAAATCAGTCATCAAGGTTACCTATCCCATTTATAATTTTGAATATGTCTATCAATTCTCCTCTTAAGTACAGATTACAGTAAAGTCATATGCTCATTTTTAGTAATAATACATTATACTGCTTATCTACAAAATTAGTAATATCTTGTAATTCAGAATAATAAGGCCTAATATATTTCATTCTGACATTTCTGTACAACTCACTATTAATACTAGGTTATTTGACAATATGGGCAAATAAATGCATGTGGCATTAAATATTTATAGTATGTGTAAGACAAGATAATACGTATCTGTTACCTTCAATCTGATTCTGAAACTTGATGGGAATAAATTATAAAGTCTAAACTATAATAGTGTTGCTGTTAAATAAAATAGTAGAAATGGTTCTTGGTCAGTTGGTGTTTTAACTTGACTTAAGCCTCCACCCCAGGCAGTGTTAATCATTAATGTTATTACTGCTACTGCCAATGAGAAATAAAATAGGATTTTGAGTTGTATCTACAACAACATTAAATATAAACTCTAAATGTAAGTCAAATGAGCCTAACGTTTCTGTTAATTTTATAGATTTATAGTTAGGCCTAATTTAGATTATGTTCAGCCTGGGTTCTTTAGTTTAACCTTAAGGCTTAATGTCATCGAGTTGTTGGAAAGGATTTAAACTAAAGCCTTTAGTAAAGGAGGGCTACTTTAACTTAAGTTTAATGAATCCTGTCATATGAGTACAGGCTAATATACTCAAAATTCTTTTCTCATGAGAAAAGAAGGGTTAGAACTTAGACAATTTACATTGGTACTGGTAGTCAATTGACTACGTAGTGCTTTTAAGTTCTAGCCTACTCAGATATACTGTATTAGGTATAGCGTAGGGTTGGAAATGTACCAAGTGTTACATTTTCCAAAAAATATTTATTTCATATGCATATTTTTGAATTAAACAAACTAAATAACTAATTGTATTAGATACAAATTTAAGAAAAAGCAATAACGAAACTTACATCCGTAGCACCCATTGTAGTTTTTGTACTATTTGATTATTTCAATTTTGTAGAAACCCAAAGTTACAAAACAATGCTATCTAACAACTATCTTAACCTCAACATCAGAACGATAAAGAGTGTAGGCTTACGAGTATAGGAGGCGCGACCCATTGATTTCATAACTAAATTAATAAAATGTGAATAAAGTATCATTTGATTTATTGAATATGTAGTTCATTGCGATTTTATTATGATATGTAAAAAAACATATTAGTAATTTTCATACGTTTGAATTCAATAGTTCCGACATTAACCGAGCTTTTCCGACTTCTTCCCGCCTCTTTAATAGTGGAAGAAAGGGTAGCCAAGAGAGTAACGAGTCGAGTTTTAGCGAGAAGAATCTAATACAAAGCATTAAAGTCGGTGTAACTAGAAGTGCCAGTTTGTTTCTTGTGTTTCGTTCAAATAGCTTTTAGGTACATTTGACTATATTTATCATATGAGTAGCAATAATGAAAACTTTTAATTTGCTGATTTATATCATATTGTAATAATTTAATTTTAATAAGTAAAATATAAAAAAAACTGGATTGTTGCAGGCACTGTGAATGACTGAACCCGGTATTTGGTAAGCCTAACGTTAGGTTTCAAAGTTGCAAATGGCGCCATTTCTGGCGTTTGATTCTGTAACCGTTAATCAGTGTTATAGTTACTTAAGTTTTTAAGCATATATTTATATCATTTCTTCAGCCTTAAGTTTAATAAGTAGCAACTTTATAGATTATTAGGCTTAATTAAACCATCTCATTAATAAAAATCCCGCTATAGACATAAGTCAAATTTCAACTGTTTAGTCGAAGGTGAAACTGAAACTAAAAGCAACATTATTAATATTATATATAAATTATAATTATATAAAGTCAGTTTGTAAAGTAACAAATGACGTTAATAGTAGGGTACGAAAAATTTATGAGATTAATTTAAGTTTTAGCATGTTTTACAAAATATGAAACGAAAAAAAAGTACTTGGACAGGACTTTGTAAATAATTCTATCTCCAAATAGAAATATCATTATCCAAAACATATTAAAAACCAATGTTTTTAACATCAAAATAATTATAGCAATAATAATCGGGAAAAAAGAACCACAAGAAAAAAACACACCTAATTCAAAGATTATTCACAATAAGAATATTAAACATTTCTCAATGTTAAACCACACATTAAAGATGAGATTATCATAGGACCTTATCCTGATGAATCTAATACAGGATTAGTTATTTGTTGTTCGAATTATATCCTCTCCAAAAAATTACTAAGGTGTTAGTAAAAATGGACAATTTGTGTCTCAATTGATGGATGAAACTTTTAAAGCCGTGAGAATTAAACATATCTTCACAACTCTGTATCATTCTCAGTCTAACATTACTGTAAGAGCAAATATAGGGATAATGATATCTGTTTACATTGAAAAAAAAATCAACAAATAGGTTCATGAAAGTTGCAGGACTTAACAGTTGAAATATGTCACAGAAAAGGAAAAGAGAACCAGTTACTTGATGTAGACATCCTGCTGATCCTCTAGAAGAAACTCCAAATCTGGATGTCAATAAACTATTACCTAAACTTTTTGTTGTTTTCAGCATTAGCACTCGAGAATATTTGGCTACTGACTAAGCTGAAGATGTAGAGTATCAACATATTAACTCTTACTTGAAAATTGGACAGATGATACTATTACAGGTATAGAGACTAGATAAATTCAAACATTATATTTTGAATGTTCTTTATTACACAAAAAGGGGAGAAATAATGAATTCAGACAAGTTATTCCCAAAACATTAAAACTGTTGTTAACGGAGTTACATGACGTCTAGGTATTAGAAAAACTCTAGACAAAATATTCACATGTGGTTATTGTCTGGTATTAGATGGGACATAAAAAAATTTTGTTACCGTGCCACGTTCATCAAACCATTAAATTTGATGAGAAACAGCCTGCAGGATTTATTCCAAGTACTATATTACCAGAACCTGGTTGTATCAGTGTTTTGTTTTAGTCCTTTACAAAGTAAGTACTTATAAGCTACAGTAATATCTTTTATGAGTTACAATATTTTGCATATCACAGTACTAGTCAGTAACTTCTAGTCAAGTTCGTGTTTTAAGGCCTTTTATTGTCTTACAAGATCCCGAGAGAACACATCTTATGACAACTATGTAATATTTGTTTTACACAAAAAAATAATTAATCATGAACCTGGTATTCATACACATGTAGGTGTATAATATTAAAAGTTACTTCTTACTTCACTTGGAGGTAGTTAAGCATGCACTTAGGGCCAAATAATAAAAGGAAACATAATATCTAACAAGATCCTTATGGAAAACTTTTAAATTTTCATTACTTTTTATATCTTGGTTTATTATTACAATTATACCTACAGAGAATTAATTTATATTGCAACAGCATAAAATGAAATGTCACTTGGCATCACCCCCCTATTTGTATAGATAATTTAGATGGATCCTGGATATAAAGTTATGAACAAGTATGCCATTACTGGGGGAAAAAAATTGTCCGTTACCAAATATAATGTAGGGAGTCCGAGGGAATTATAGTTCCTGACCACGGAAGCATGCGAATACGAAATCAAAGTTTTGAATATATAATACTCACATAAATAAAATCTGAATGATTGTACAACAAATAGAAAACATCTACGTTATTAATACACACTGAATTGGCATGATATATGAAAAGGCAACCGTACTCCCACTGGTTGAAATTGGTTTTAAAAACTCGTGATTATTGCTAAAGCCGTTGTCTGCCATCTGTTTGCGAGTGATTGTTAAAACCGAAACCAGTGTGTCAGTTAGAATTGGCTTGACCAATGAAGGCCAGTGATGCATCAAATGGTAACTCTCTTCATGCTCTACTTTGGTCTGGCCTGTTTCATTGGATCAAGAAGCATTTACAGAAACCAGTGTGTCAGTTAGAATTGGCTTGACCAATGAAGGCCAGTGATGCATCAAATGTTAACTCTCTTCATGCTCTACTCTGGTCTGGCCAGTTTCATTGGATCAAGAAGCATTTACTGTCAGAAACTAGTGTGTCAGTTCGAATTGGCTTGACCAATGAAGACCAGTGATGCATCAAATGTTAACTCTCTACTTTGGTCTGGCCTGTTTCATTGGATCAAGAAGCATTTACTGTCTGAAAACTTGCATATAAAACTTTAAAATCATTTAAAATTCTATTTAGCAATTGAAACAAGGGTATACAATATCCGTACCTCACAAAACTGAATACAGGCTATAACCTTAACACATTCCATGTGTATTTGTGAATAATTGTAAAAACAAACAACTTTAGTGGAGCAAGGATAACACAGTCTTGAAATTAGTTTTCCACCTGTGCTTTAAGAGTTAATATAATTATCATCACATAATGAAAGCAATATTCTGTTAATCTAACTGATTTTTACCAATAATTATTCTGTGAATAAGCCACTTTTGCTACTAATGCTCCTTAAATAATATCATTGTATATCTGCACTTATCTTTCATTGATAATTCATAGACAAGCACTTAGCTTTTGTATTATGATTATATCTTGGGATAACTAATATCTTGAACTTGATACAGTTTATCAATTTCTTCGTGACATGACATAGAACGGGTTGAGTTTACCACTTATACATATCTGTCAGTCACGGTATTTCAAGTTTTCAACCAATGTCATAAAATCTCATTTACTTTTATAACTACACGGGTGAGCTCATAATTAATTTCTAACGTTTGGTTGCCAAAATGTTCATTTATCCATATAATATGTATCGACGTGTACTAGTTTGACATTGATCGATTTTTGGGGACTACGTTTTCTCTTGCCTTGACACAGGTTTCTGGGTAAATGATAAATCACTAATATTTTGTTCCAATGGTACAGTAGCGTGGAACAAAAGCTCAATTTCCAGGTATAATTTTAATTGTTTTTCATTAATTATGAACTAAATAAGTGAACTTGGAGTTTAAATCTACTGATTTGTGTCTGTGGATTCCAGTGGTGTGTGAAATTGTTATTTCCATTATTTAAAAATCACCGAAACCACCTATTTATATAGATAATTTACATGTATCCTGGATAGAAAGTTTGCTGTATAAAAAACTTGAAGTTATAAACAAGTATGCCACTACTGGAGGAAAACAAATATAATGTAGTAAGCCTGTTTAAGAAACTTATTTTTAGTTGTTGTTTTTTTCATGAATTCCAAAAAATGCAGTGCAGGCTAGAATACAAAATTTTAGTCTGTTTGTTGTTTCCAATCTGATATATTAGCTTAATTACACAATTATTTTGAGGGGGAAAACATGTACAAAAGACTAGTTTTATAAGTTGTGTTCTTTGAAGAAAGAAGGATTTTGGCTTGTCTCCCAAACACAAGTAAAACTTGTTTCTAATCTCAAGGTTTTCAATATAGATGATTAATTTAAATGTAAGAAATATGAGTTGTTTTATAAAACTCATTAACTTGAAAGATAATTCATTATTTTTACGTTTTGACAATGAGCAACACTCATTCGAACTGACCAGTTATGTCATAACATGTTTTCATTGGTACTTGAAGCTAACAGCTTGGTCATTTGTTCTTTGAGCGAGTTATACTCCGTTACTTGCATTAATGTTATTAGGTAGAATTATGAATACATTTATGTTTAATATGGAGATTATTTTACATTAGCTTAGTATGTGGATTTATTACTAATTTAACTAGCCAAATCTCGTGACATGCTGTTAACAGTAAGGGTACTCGAATGGTGAACGTAAGCGTATTAATTTAAAAATACTCGTGTTAATTTTTATTCAAGCAAGTGGCACTGATCTTACATTGATATTTATTTAGTATGTATGGTGTTTAGATTGTTTTTACTCAACACAAGTAACTTATATTTCTTTGATACTTAGTATCGTTACAACAAATAAACTCTTCGTTGGAGTATTGTACTTCACGAGACGTAGTTTTTACCTGTGTGATAGATCTTTGTTTACTTGGATTTGAATGTTGACTGAATATATTTAGCAGTTTTACTATGGCCTTCACAGTTTTACATTTAAAAAATTAAATAAATAACTATCATTAATGTATGTTAATAAATTTAGTATGGAAAAGTTTATAATTTAAATTTTAATATCCATAATTTAATTTCAAAAAGAAACATTTAAAACATTTTATTTTTCACTCTCACTTGATGTATTAGGTTTAACTACTTCATAATTTTTATATTAAAAATAGGCTGTTGTAGTTTCTGAGTAATTAGAAACAAAATGTTGATATAATTACAAGTAAGAATCTAAAACTTGCAACTAATGCTTTGATTTCATGAGATATCGATCTACGTGTTAAGCTCCTTCTCTCTGACTGTTGAGTTATCTGTTTATAAATACTCGTCTGACGTATAGTTCAAGTTTGTTGGTAAAATAAAGTTAGTTATCTGTTTATAAATACTTGTCCGACGTGTAGTTCAAGTTTGTCAGTAACATAAAGATAGTTATAGACCTAGACTGAGTTTATCTATAAAGATCATATAGTGGTGGTCATGTTTTAAGTAAAATTATAGCAGATTGTAAAATTATTATTATTTACTCTGTTGTTACAATTACACTGTTGGTTACAACAGTTGTATACACAGGTTTGTATAATTACAGTAGAACCCAATTGACAAGACCGTACGTGAAGTTATCACCGATTACGTTGTAATAACAGAGTAAATAATAATAATTTGTCTTGTCAATTGGGTTCTTCTGTAATTATACAAACCTGTGTATACAACTGTTGTAATCAACAGTGTAACGTACGTGAACTTATTACCAATTACGTTGTAATAACAGAGTAGAGGAGATTAACTGTGTAATGAACTCTTCTATATACATTTGACTTGTTTTAGTATTTATTGTTAAAATTTTATTGCCAACAAGTCACAGACACCTACTGTAAAGAATCTGACCCATACATATACATCAAACCCGACACCCTAACAAAACCTCGTGAACATAGCTCATATGTATTTTAAGAGCTGTTTATGGTAAAATCTACTTCAAAAGTTAATGGGGCTCACTCCAGTGGGTACAGAAGTGCAGCAGTAAGATCATGAAATTAAAAGAAAGCAGATATGAAAAGATAACTGTTAAGGAACTGAAACTGTTGGAAATGTAGTCAGTGCAGAGGAGAAAATGATTTTACTCATATTATACTTTTCACTTTTTATTTCACTGTTTATTGATAATTTCTCTACAGTTAGTGTTAGGGTAGAGAAATAATAGATAAAATATAAACTTTACAAAGAAAAAAAAGATATTTTTGTGAAGTTCAAAAGTTTATGCTAATAGAAGAAGTAATGACAATATGAAAAAAGTGTATTTTTAATCTTAGCATGAAAATCACCTTTCATTCAGACTGGTTCATGGAAATACACATATCTATCTTAAGTAGAAATACTTGATTAAAAATTTGTTTTAATTTTTTCTCTCAAAGGAAGCAGAAAATGATTGGCAAAGTTACACTGTAGGTTCTGTGGTGTGCCCCTCTGAGAAAAAGTTTTTATTTTTCACATTTTGATAGGATCTGGGGCTGTTTTTACATCTTTCAATATGATTTGTACATCACTGGTTGTATTACTAATACATTCATTAGGCCGACTCACATATTTTTGTGTTCACAATAAAAAGAAAATGAATTTTTCAAAATAAAAATTTTCTTCGTATCGTATTATTTTACCTTAAGCCATACTACGTAGAAAATCTACAAGTTTTAACTGTATCGGTTGATTAGTTCTACAGATATATTTTACTTGTACGTAGCTGTTATTACATGATTTTACATGTAAATATACACACACACCATGTAAATTACATATTTTTCCAAAGGTACTAGTCACATGTTTCACCTAAAATTAACTCGAATACTGTTTAAAATGTGGTAATCACACCTATTGTGACAAACTATTGTTGAACACTTAGAAATGATGAAAGATTTATTCACTTATCAGTGCCTGTTACAACACTACTGTACACTTTTTCAGATGTTTCATTAATGTTTACGACAATGTTTGGACCTTAAGTGACATAATATAACTACACGGTTACTCAAATCGGATTTAATAGTTTCATTTTGAGTTTACTTTCTGATTAACTATTATTTTATTACATATAATAAAATTTGTTGTTTCAGTAGTTTTGAGCCCACTATGGGGAAAAAGAAACAGAAGGAAGCCAGCCCTCCCCTAGAAGAGGAGGAGGAGGAATACATTGTAGAAAAAATTCTGGACAAGAGAATGCGAGGTGGCAAAGTGGAGTATTTTTTGAAATGGAAGGGTTATCCAGAGTAAGTTATCCTGCACTATTTATATTCACGTTTTTTCTCTTAAATTTCAATACTAAGTTATTCCAAGATACAGTTTATAACTGCACAATAATAAGTGGATTTTTTTTGTTACCAAGCATCTTACATACTGGTTCTACTTATAATTATGAAGTATTCAAACAGTGCTTTTACTGACAGATTTCTTTAATCAGCCACAGTTTTGTTTCCGAAGGTCTGAGAATACTTGGGAACCCGAAGGGAATCTTGACTGTCAAGAACTTATTGCAGAATATGAAGAGAAGAGGAAGAAAAGTGGAGAAGATAAAAAAGATTCTTCAGATAAAAAGCGAAAAGTGAATGGAACTGAAGGGTCTGAAACCTCACCTCAAAAGAAAAAGAAAAAACTCGAGGTGAGTTGATGATTAAATACAGTACTGAGAAATATGGTGTAGGTGTTTTATTACCTGAAACTAAAGTTATTATCTGTCTGTAATTTACTTATATGACAGATCTTTTTGTTGTTACTAGATGTGCTGTTTAATGCTGTTGCAGGCATAAATTGTCATTTGGCTGAGTTAAATTTGTATAATTTTGATGTTACAGTGGAGACAATAAAATTAATGATTTAGTTAATAAATCTAAAGTTATAGTTTGATTCAACACAGTGTTTGGAATTTTTTTATTGTTATCTTTATCCTTGGAAAAGGCTAAGAGAAATGTTTTTTTAGGACTTGTTTTATTTTTCCTAATGAAGAAATTTCATTGATTGCAGCTTTACACGGTATGTATTTAATGTTTAGCACATTCATTTTTCACTATGGTGAAAGTAATTCCTAGTCATAGTTTTAATGTATGTGTGGCTGACATTTGTTTGCAAGGTGAATGTAGTATGTATAATAAAACAAAGTATAACAAAAAAAAACTGTTCATTCAGGTGGCTTAAGTATATGTTTTTATTGATTAATCCAAAAATACACTTGATATAACTCAATATGTGGCACTGGGCTTGTAAATAAATTGTATGCCTTACACTAATTTTATTATATATATATTTATATTGTTATTAAGAAATTAGATAAGAAACATCTGTCTCTCATATTATAAATGTAAACTTTGTTGTTTCTATCAATATTTGTAGGAGGATAACAGACCAAGAGGATTTGATAGAGGTCTTGATCCTGAAAGAATAATTGGAGCAACAGATTCAAGTGGAGAACTCATGTTCCTTATAAAATGGTAATTTGATATTTCTTTTAATTTATAGTAAGAAATGAATGAATTTTGGAAGAGAACAGATGCGTATTAGAGAGATGCATTTTCAGTATTACAATCATCATGGTTTTATATACTGCCAGAAACATGCAGGTCAAAATATACCTGCTAATTATCTTGTCAATGTACAGGGAAAATGTTTTAACTTTATAGAGTTGATTTAATTTTTCACTTATTTCAGGGTTTAGATTTGTTTTTGTTGCGAAAGCTAACACTAAAAGTTAAACATTATAAGAGATTTGTAATGATAGAAATAATGTTTGTTTTTTATAAACCCTTTGGTCTAAAACTTAATCCAAAATTGAGTACCAATGTGGTAGTTGATTTCTCAAAAGTATCACCAATACAGGTATTTTCCTGAGCTGACCTGTAAATGCTTTGTTTTAACACAGACACAACTTGTATTTTGAGTTGTTGAACTTCATTAGGCAACTTGGTACTTGTTTCCTCGAGAAAAGCTATTTAACATTCAAAATTTCAGTTTTTATTGGAGTCATTTTGAGTTAAACTACCTGTCTGCATAACTTATTAGTGGTTTTTATAAGGAAGCCTTCAGTAACAGGCTTTGAACTATATAGCATAAGTTGAAAGTTTCATTTGGTTGAAAACAAATCATAAATTATTGATAGGATAAAGAACATGGACATTTCAGATTTTTTTTTCAGTACAAACACTTGGAAAATAATGTTTCTAGTCTAAGTTCTTTCATTAGTTGTTGGCTAAGATTTGTTAATAAAAAGAGCGAGAAATGCAAATCTGAACAGCAACATTATAATAGAATCAATGTTATAAACCTAACTGCTTCACGTGAGGTAGTCAAATATTTGTTGTTAAAGATAGCTTTTCAGCTTATATGTTATTAGGTCACCTATTATTTAAATGGTGATCAGGATATTTTAGACCCCATAACTGAGTATTTATGGGACAATCCGTGCTGTAAATACAGCATTGGATGTGTCGTATTAAAATAATTCTCTCTCTGTTTCTTCTTAGTTTTTCCTAAAATTCTTATAATGGTTGCTGATTTTTCGTATAATCATCATACCCTAAGACAGGCCTCGACAAATCCTGGTTGCCATGGTGCCTAGTATTTTCTCCCATTTTATTCGTGCGTTGGACTGTGCTAATTAGAACTCGAATCTAGAAGTCCAGAACTATTTTTGTGTTCTTTGAGTCCAGTTTGTTTCTATGATTTTAATGGTGGATTCAGCACTTCATGTTTTTTCAGGAATGAAGCACTGTGTTTGAACAACACGATACTAATTTTGTGCCATTTTGTTTTTCTTCTTTCACAATTCAACCTGTCAGCGCACGTGTTTAGATTCAGACAAAACAGGACCAAAGGCAGTTTGTTCAAGCATTACAATCAAATGGTTGTTGATATCATGTGATTTTTAGCATGCACTCATTGCTGTGAAAATAAGTAAATATACACTGGTGCCTCCAACAGTAAAAAGATTATAATATAAACTTAAATCTTATTTAGATTAAACAATGGGCTAACAAGTGCCTCGATTATCTGCGACCTTTTGATTTCCCCGGAGCAGCGCAGATAATCTTTAATCACATTATGAAAAATTATAAAAGTCATCAGAATCATAAAAACTAAGTGTCGGTCAGTCACACTCGACTTCTCCAAACTTCGTGAGTTACACGAGTCCAATTCCACTTTTTCTTCTATAATACTTCCTCTTTTGATTGAATGTTCCTGTTTTAGTTTAATTTAATCACTAACGTAGGTGTAAATAGCTCCTAAATTTCGGCACTTTTACTGCTATAGACACAATAGTGCATTCGCACCCTATCAATGCCTGTGAAAAATAGGTCAAAAATTAGCGCAAGTCTATGCTTGGGAATTATTACGAAAAAGACTTTATTAAAACAGACTGAAGATACCAATTATCTGTAGGGAAGAGGACAATGTGTAACTGGTCGACACACCAACACAACCTGATCATGCATCTGTGGTTAAAGGACACCCGCCGTGCAGCATAGAACAGCGGACAACAACTGAAGTTGAGTGAAATCTTGATGTGTATTCTGTATGTTTTTTTCTATACTATGTTTTTAATCACTAATCAAAAAAGTTAACCAAGCTACAAATATTTTGTATTCCTGTCTTTACAGCTAAAAATAAAAAAGG
>NW_013670957.1:4096-12262 GCF_000517525.1 Limulus polyphemus | reverse complement strand
AATATATTCAATAAATATTTTGGCAATAAATTTAGGTGGAAAAACAACTTTACTCTCCAGATAATAATGAAAAAAAAATATTTCAGCCACCATTTTGCTTTTGTGGAGCTACTAACCCTAATGAAGATGCAAGGGTGAAATGTGAGCTGAAATAAGGTTGTTTTTTTATTGTTATTATTATCTGGAGAGTGAGGGTAATTTTTTCTCTTATTGCCAAAATTCTTCCAGTGTGCACTACAAATTTTCAATAACTATTATTTACACGATAGAGGAGTTTTTAGCTCTGATTGAAGAACGGTATTTGGAAGAAAGACACAAGATTTTGTGTCACCTGTTATTTAAGTTAGTTGAAGTATACAAGAAGGGCTGTTAATGCATATTTTGCATAGCTTTTACTGTATTTCTTATATAGTATAACATTAGTTATTTATTTTTGGTGGAGTTAACATTCTGAAAAACATCATGGAATTATCTTTTCTGTTAGTTTATGTGAACCACGTTATTAGGTATGCTAGAGGTTCTCCCCCTTTTTTAAAGTATTTGTTTTTCTGTGTTGATGTTTGTTTTTCAGTACTCAATGATTTCAACTGAGTTTGTCAAACATCGCTCTGAGAAAAGAGAGCTATTCTTTACCTGACTTAAATGAACATCTATTTGAATATGTTTAATTAAATCTACTACAAAAATTATAAGAAAATTCTCATGACAGTGATTGGTTGGTCTCCTTTCTCACCTCCAAAACATTTTTTTTAACAATTCTTTAGTTGCCCTTAGTTGATGTGTATTAGATCCACTTAGTATTTTATGGTTAACAACTGTGACATTAAAACATAATTCAACGTGCTACTCTCTGATTTTATTTCTAAAGAAAATAATCGGTTTTACGATTTCATAGTAATAAGGAGATTTGATTTTTTATGACTTATCCCTGTAGGAAAGGCAGTGACGAAGCAGACCTTGTGCCTGCTCGACTAGCGAATGTCAAATGTCCACAAGTGGTTATTCAGTTCTATGAAGAAAGGTTGACATGGCACACAAGCTCCAGTCACGAGGAAGAGGAGAAGGGGGAGAAGGAGTCATAATGATGTTCATATTCCATATAATTCTTCATCATTAATATAGGTGCACCGTAAAAAACAAAGTTTTTTTTGTAGTGTTTGCATATTGAAGCTTGTTCATTACCTAGAATTCTCTGCTTTTTATTTACTTTTTCTTGAGCGTTAATATCCAAAAAGCCATATATTTGAAGTTGTTGTTTTTACCTTCATTCTTGTATGTTTGTCAGCATCGTGTTAACTTGTAAACACTAGAGAAAACTTCATAAAACCCTAAAGTGTTCAAAGTTTTTATCCATTGAATTGAAGCAAAAAAATTTGATGGTACAGAATGTTTTTAAAATATAAAAATTCAACCCTGTTTCTCACCTCCAAAAAAAAATGCAGCTAACTTGTATATTTGTTTTAATATTTTGTTTGTTTAATGTGTTATCATTCAGGCTACTGAAAAACTGTATGTTAGAAAATAGATTTACTGTATCTTTACCAGTACCACCTAGTGCTGTTCCTTTGGCCACAAAAAAACTACTGTGTTAATCCACATTTCAGTTAATAAATCACCATCAGTGTAATATACCATTTGAGAACAGTTTAACCTTGATCATTTGTTTTTCATACATTCAATCAGTGATTAGTATTACACACAGTTCATGTTGATGTAGTCATTTCAGAAAGATAGCCATTTGCAATGAACTTAATAAATTAATGCTTCATTTTTAAATATTTGAAGATAGGAATGCAAGATTATTTAAAGCTATCTTAAAATATCTTCTCCAGCATCGCTAGGTGACAGTGGTGGATAACTTGTGAAAAACAAAATGTACTAAAACTATGGTGTGGGGAAACACAACACTGGTTTTATTAAGAATAATACAGCATCACTAGGTGAAAGTGGTGGATAACTTGTGAAAAACAAAATGTACTAAAACTATGGTGTGGGGAAACACAACACTGGTTTTATTAAGAATAATACAGCGTCGCTAGGTGATAGTGGTGGATAACTTGTGAAAAACAAAATGTCCTTTTTTATTTGGTTGGAGGGATAGTTGTTGTTAGTGTGCTGGGAATGTGAATTCAAGGGATCATAGTTTGTGTCCAGCATTTTGTGGGTGTGCTATGAAAGGGATTGATAAGTCCATAAGCAAACAAGAGTGGATAGTGACTGCTGTTGACTAGTTGTCATCTTTCTGGTTAGTAATTTCAAAGTTTGAGAGAAGATACACAACTAATTACATTTCAACAATCTACTTGTAAGTAGCTTAGTTTAATGGCACATCTTTCACAAGTTAAAACTTAACAAATTTTACTTTGGATTGTTTATAGCCTCGCTTAGTGCCCTGCTTGTTTTCACAATTTCTCAAGTGTGTCAAGTACTTGTGTTACAAAAAGAAAAATAATTCAAGGTATGGTACGACTCTAAAGAGAAGAACTGTCCTGATATTGAAACCAGGCAGCAGAAGGTAATAGATATAGAATAGAACTTGTGATGAAGTAAATATAAAGAACGGATGACAGCAGGGATCTTAATGAAAACATGAGCTAGAAAAGAGAATAAAGCAGTATTAAACAGTTGCTGTGCCAAAGAGACTGAAACAAAAACCCAAGAGAATTATAATAAGGCCCACAAAGAGTTGAGGAAGAATATCTGAGGTGATAAGTGGAAGCATTTTGAAAATCTGTCTTAGCAGCAACAAAATATATGAATGACTTCTACAACATTACAATGAAGTTTCAATACAAAGGTAAACCAAGCCAGAGTATGAGATTAGTGAAAGACCGACAACAAAAGTTGGTGGGGCACTTCAAATAGCTTCTCAATGGACCATTGCCATAAAAACCTCCAGACGTCCCACCAGCAGAAATAACTAAAGGAAAATTGTGAAAACCTAACAGGCTAGAAATCAAGCAAGCCATTATGAAGGTAAAAAGAAACCAGGTCTTGAATGAAATACCAGAAGCTATTAAAGCTAACATCGATATAACCACAGAAAAACTTTACAATCTACAGAAGATTTGGGAATAGGAGTAAATAGCAGAATGTAAAAACTATTGTGGGATAATGATGATGTTCCTGGTGAGGTTTTGGAAAGGTTAAAGATATGATTGACCAGCTTTGGGAGGAACAAACAGGCTTTCATCAGGATAGATCATGTAAAGGTCGTTTTGATACCCTACGCATCATAGCAGAGCAGTCCATCGAACAGAATTAATCTTTGTCAACTATGGGGTACGAAAAAAGTACATGTCTGATACAAACCACGTGCCAGAGGATGATGTACAAAGTTTACATGGGGTCCAACTTATCTATAGTTTTGAGGTGAATACTTGGGTACTACACTTTTCCTATTAGTGATAGACTGGATTATGAGGATAACAGCGCAAGGGAAAAGAAACGAGTGGAATATAAGAAGTTAGCTGAGGATCTGGCACTCCTCTCACAGCCAAGTGAAAAATTATCACCTTGTAAATCAATTCAAAATAGGACTGCACATCAATAAAGGCAAAATCAGGATGATTTAATATAACAGCCCAATCCTCTTGGAGGAGATCTTTACCTACGTAAGGAGTATTATTGACAAGATGGGCAGAATAATCAGAAAACCGAAAGCAACTTACTTGACTTTGAGAAACACTTAGAATTGAAAAAAAATAAAGATTTTCAATTCCATTACGAAACCTGTGCTCTTATACGGGTCAGAAACACAAGTTAAATTAGTAATTATTAAAAGTGCCGACAGTTATTATAACCGAAATGACAGGATGTCATTATATAATATTTCTTGGAAGCTTTATATAATCATTTATAAAAACAAGATGTACGTTAAATAAAATTACAAATGTGAAATGTAACCATACTCGTTAGAGAAAATAATGAAAAAAATTTCAATAGTACAAAAAAAAATAACTCGTTTGAACGCCATATTTTAGAATGCTTTGCGTTGGGACAATATCCAAATTCTTATGCAGTAACATTCTTGATATTTAAAATATCATATTTATATCCTAGTTACAACAAAGCTCTTCAATTACGTAAATTCCATTTGAGACTCGGAGATGGTAAGTTGTAATGGAATAGTAGTTTCTTAATAAATAAACCAGGCCGAAACGGGTTTCACCCGGTAAGTTGTAATGGAATAGTAGTTTCTTAATAAATAAACCAGGCCGAAACGGGTTTCACCCAGTAAGTTGTAATGGAATAGTAGTTTCTTAATAAATAAACCAGGCCGAAACGGGTTTCACCCGAGTCAGCTATCTATGTTATGCCCATCACAAGTATCGAAACTGAATTTTTAAATAAGCCGCATAATTTACCGCTGAACCACCAGATGGCGGGATGGATGTAAAAGTTCCAGTGAACGGTTCTACACAGATGGACAACTTTCTATAAACAGAGAATTGAGGTCTTTTATAAAAGTGACCGAGTTTTGACGAAGTGATCATATTTTAGCTGCACTTTTCGAAAATTCGTGACTTTGTTGACAAACCCATGATAAAAATGTTGCCGTATTACACACGAGCATGTAATAGTTACCGATCACGTACATCGAATGTGAAGCCCAATATGCTGATAATAAATGTGACTGACGGTTAGATACTAAAAATAATTCACGTATTCGGCACTTATTGTTGTTGAAGGTTTGTTATCTATATTTACAAAATCAGAATCATATAATTCAATGCTATGGCTACCTAGTTCCCGCTCTAAATTGAACCCTCGTGATATATAAATAGTTTTAATCTTATCTTTTCCTTTTTTGTTAACTTCTATGACTTGTAATTAACTTCTGTGACTTGTTATACACCGTTTTCATGAGCAATTAGATACAATTTGCAGTTTAATGAGCAAAATTAAAATCTCACTTACTGTTTCACTTTACAGAAAATTTCGTTTTTATTCCACAATAAATGTACAATAGATTTTTTTAATCCTATATCACAAGTGCGCAAGTCTGCACAATAATATAAAGCATTCAGTAGTTACATTTTACTTTGCTTTCTGTTTGTTTTTTAACTGATGTGACAAGTTTTTGATTGCATTAACTACGAGCAGCTTTTAAAGAGGGCGCTTCTAATCACAAATTTGTATATCATAAGGTTTGATCTATGTATTAATATTATCAATGTAATTCATTAATCAACAGAGGTGGGAAGTGAGTTTAGTACTAGTTTAAACACGTGGGTATGGGTGGCGACATCTAGGAGAGCGTTATTAGCTATATAGAGGGTTGGCACATCATTTTGTGTAAACTTGCATCAATCAGAGAGCTTGCGAGACGGCAACACGTCTGACTGAAATGTTCCGATTATTCATCATGCTACTATGGTTACACGTAGTAACTGTAACTAATATTATTACAGAAAACATTGTTTTATGAAAAATGAAAGTCACTCTTGAATCTACATAGTTGGAAAACCGTTAGAATTAGAAAAGGAAAAAATACAATATGTTTCAACTTTGGATTTAAAGTAAAACTAGCTCACGTCAACGAAACTTTACTCTTAGATTTTCTAAAGAATTTATTTCTGTGAAATGGACGAAACAAATCTTCAAGGTAAGTCCTATCTTTAATCCTTTCAAGAGTTACTTTTTCTTAAAATGGATCTTTATTTTTTTTAAGTGTTACTTTTAGAGCTTTTGGCACAGGCTAAGGACTTATCACCATAAAGATATGAGCAGATGCTCCTGAATACGTAGCTAATACACGCCACGTTTAGGTTTACGCCTTTCTCAGTAATTAAACGGTTAAAATATACATATATATATATTGATAAGAATGGAGAATCAACCTTGAGCTTTGCCATGACTTGCTCAATATAGTTAGGTATTATGATAAACGTTATGTTATCAATGAAAGATGTAAACATTGCTAACGCAGTATCGTTGAGCATTACAAAAAAAAAGCGGCTTTTAATAAAAAACAAATGTGAACACTGTTATGCAGTATTAGTAGGCATTGCAAGAAAAGTAGCGTTCATAATAAACCACTGAACACTATATAGAATAACTAGGTATTATTACGAGAAAAGAGGTGTTAATAAAAATCTTTGAACTATACAGAAAATTGTTTGGTAACGAAACAATGTAGAGAACTGTTAGTTATTACAAGAAAAGTATCGTTAATAACGAAACACTGTAGGGAATTGTTAAGTATTGCAATAAAAGTAGCTTTAGTAAGGAAACACTGTAGAGAACTGTTAGTTATTACAAGAAAAGTAGCGTTAATAACGAAACACTGTAGAGAATTGTTAGTTATTACAAGAAAAGTAGCGTTAATAACGAAACACTGTAGAGAATTGTTAGTTATTACAAGAAAAGTAGCGTTAATAACGAAACACTGTAGAGAATTGTTAGTTATTACATGAAAAGTAGTGTTAATAACGAAACACTGTAGAGAATTGTTAGTTATTACAAGAAAAGTAGCGTTAATAACGAAACACTGTAGAGAATTGTTAGTTATTACAAGAAAAGTAGCGTTAATAACGAAACACTGTAGGGAATTGTTAGGTATTATTACGACAAAATTGGCGTTAATAACGAAACACTGTAGGGAATTGTTAGTTATTACAAGAAAAGTATCGTTAATAACGAAACACTGTAAGGAATTGTTAGTTATTACAATAAAAGTAGCGTTAATAAGGAAACACTGTAGAGAATTGTTAGTTATTACATGAAAAGTAGCTTTAGTAAGGAAACACTGTAGAGAATTGTTAGACATTGTTGCTTCTATTACAAAAAGATGTGTATTTGAGTATTGATAGGCACAGAAATATGAATTCTGTTATTAGTACAATTTTTTAAATTGCCACTGTAAGAGTATATAAATGTGTTATAGTTGGTGAATGGTTTCTTGCTTTAAATTTATTAATCTGACGAGTGAGTAAGAAAACTTTTTATTCATCTTTGGGGGTTGGTCCAGACTTTTTGCTATGGGGGGGGGGGGGGGGGTCTTCTGCTAGGTCATTGAAGCTTTTGAAAAAAAATCACCTTCATTATTAGGTCTAAGGGTACCTTTGTTTCTAGTCTGTTGGAAAGAGGGTTGCACCCTCCCTTAACCTCTCTCTCTGGTTTCGCCCCTGATACCAATCAAGATATGGATTAATAATGTGCCTAGATTTTTTCAAAAATCAAGCTATGAAAAGAAATGGCATTGTGTCTTTTTATTTGAATTTTTCTAAGATCTCCAATTGTAGAGTTGTAAAACTAACACTAATAACATTGTTAGAAGACTAGCCTTTCCTTATTCATGCTAGTAGACTAACCAAATTTTGTAAGACGAACCAATCATCTTTAGATACAATATCACCTGTGGAATGGTATCCCATAACTAGCGTACAACTGTAATGTGTATCTTGTACACAAAACTTTTTAAGTAAGGTATTTCAGTAATTTTTCCAGTAAACACACCCATATATATATACACACACCTATAAATCATGTTACACACTCTTCACACACATAATAAAGATGAATTTACTTTTTACAGTAATTGTATCTTGTAATACACCAGCGCAAAACTGGATAAACAGATCATTTTTCACCCTCCAAACAAGTTTGTTGGAAACAGAATTTTAAACATCCGGCAGGAAAAACAAGCTCTGTGTACAACGCCAGACTGACCGTTGAACATCAGTGATCTTTGGACTTGTAAATACGCTCGTCTGCGATAAATGTGCCATTTCTGTCATGACTAGCGCTCTTGAAGTTTTCGTTAGACACGTACATTAAGAATGTAATCACCACTCTCACAAATCTTCGTTTTTAAAAGTACAAGAACCGTGTCAGGTTTTAGTTTAAGCAAACAGCATTATGGATTGTATAATTCTTTGAACTGATTCCTGAAATAAAAAATTCAAGTTGGATTTTTTGTGTGTGTGTGTGTTGAAATAGTTTTTGTGCGTGGGTGTTTTTCAGAACTGGTTTCGATATTTCATATAAAAATTATACAAAATTTAAAAATATTAACGTCGAGAAAAGGTAGTTTATTTTAGTAACTGAAAATTAAAGTTGTTCCAAAACGTACATAAGTAAATGATGCATATGTTTACAAATTACCATGTGAAGACTTCTGTAAGTGAGACTGGACCTTCTCAAATAGAAACGTTCATAGTT
>NW_013670957.1:831-3152 GCF_000517525.1 Limulus polyphemus | reverse complement strand
ACTGACATATTTAACTAACATTTAACTGACATATTTAACTAACATTTAACTGACATATTTAACTAACATTTAACTAATATATTTAACTAACATTTAACTAATATATTTAACTGACATATTTAACTAACATTTAACTAATATATTTAACTGACATATTTAACTAACATTTAACTAATATATTTAACTGACATATTTAACTAACATTTAACTAATATATTTAACTGACATATTTAACTAACATTTAACTGACATATTTAACTAACATTTAACTGACATATTTAACTAACATTTAACTGACATATTTAACTAACATATAACTAATATATTTAACTGACATATTTAACTAACATTTAACTAATATATTTAACTGACATATTTAACTAACATATAACTAATATATTTAACTGACATATTTAACTAACATTTAACTAATACATTTAACTGACATTTAACTGACATATTTAACTAACATGTAACTAATATATTTAACTGACATATTTAACTAACATTTAACTAATATGTTCAACTAACATTTGACTAACACATTTATCCAATATTTGTGTCAGAATTTCACGTTGTTACTATCCTACACGTATTACAATAACAACAAGTTTCAAATTATAATCACGTGGGACTGACTGCACGTGCGTGCTGACTATCACACAAGTTCGTCCTGACACACTACACTACAGTACCACACAGTAAGCTTCTATTTGTGAAACCAAGAAACTGCCATTGGAGAGGTGTATTTAAATGTTGGAAATAATAATAGCAAGGTATTGTACTGGCAATATAACTCTCCCTAAACATTTTTGTTTGCAGAAAGCATTCCCCAAATCTTTCAAAATGGTAGAGAGAGGGGGAGAACTAATAGTAATTTGATAGATTATTAATAAGAACTTTTGAGTGAAAGTAAAAAGAATGTACAACAAAACATTATATCCTTTATACCCAATGCTGACGAGGCCTATCGGGCAATACCAGGGCTCTTTAGGCCGGCTGCGTTCGACAGACAAAGTAGTGGTCAAAATTACAATAGGTGACATGTTATCCACACAGACAAGTGAAAATATGAAAGATCTGTTCGTGGTGCCACATGTTCAAGGAGAAATAGACAACTAACACACATACAACGTGAAGCGTACTGGTCGCTCTTCACGTCTCATTAACCAGTCTACTTTACTGTCTTTGTTATCATACATATAGTCTATATCATCCAGTAATAAATGAAATGGTCAATCAAAGTTTTTATTACAAATTAGATTTAGTCAGAGATTCTACCGAAATCGACGAAAGTTATGAAGAAAAAACTCTAAGTAGAATCATGTTGTGTTTGTCAGTAGTTGCTAAAAAGGTTCACTATTTACACAACATGATAAGTCGTGTTAAAGGTTTTCTCAAAAAATGAAAACCTTTTGTATATTACTAGCAGATGCTCGTTGAAACAATTGAACGATAAAAATACTGATGATAAATAACTGTAAAATGTGAAGTCAACCCAATCCCTTGGATCAGAGTGTATATGCAATATGATTGTCTAGTGGACCATTTATATCCGTCTTTTATCATTCCATGTGTTATTTTAATAAGGAAAATTGTATTGCGTATATTTTTATGCAAAAGAGACTGATTGAATGCATTCTTGATAACAAAGTTTTGGTTTCGATACAATGCGTGCATCCAACACAATAGGGCGCTGAGGTTAACTAAATAGCCACGTAGATTTTTCCTGCTGGATGCCACCGTTCCTCGTCATTTTACTGAGCGCAAGAAAAGACAGCTACGGAACTGGGCTCTTTGTGACAGTTGTTGTTTCTACAAGACTGACAGATCGTTGTTAGTATTGATATCAAATTTTAGGAACTGTAAAAAAAAAGAATTTTCCTGTAATTTACTCTTGAAAAGAAGCATTTTAATATATATATATATATACATTTATTTATTGACGATTAACCGTTAAGGAGTTACATAGCGTGATAAGCAGACATTTGTATGTTATATGTATAGATTGTGTATATTATGTATCAATATATTATATTCACAAGAAGAAGAAAAAACGAGAACAGAAAGTCAACAATAACATTCGATGGATAACGAGCCGTAACTAGGTTAGATGTTGACATGGGAGGTTGAAATATTGTGACTCTAATGGTAAAATACACCTTAGTTTCGTGTATGCAGTAATTACCCTAATTTGTGGGTGGAGAATGCTTTTGTTTTGATAGCAGGAATTATAACTTCAGTCATCAAACCCAAACCAATTACTTCTAAATATACACTGTGTGCGGTAGTCTTTTACAAAGATAGCCTCTATATAGGAG
>NW_013670957.1:0-821 GCF_000517525.1 Limulus polyphemus | reverse complement strand
ATATAGGAGGTCCAGGACTTCCTCAGGGGGTGGGAGAAATCCCTGAGAGGGAAATTCTACAACTCCCTCTCTAAAGTTGAAGCTTTTTCATAAAGTTGTGCACCTAGGTATGGAATTGGTGCACTCAGATGAGATTACCAGTAAGATGGTCACTACGCAACCATGAGAAGCTCGTGAACTAGTAAGAGCGTCACTACGCAACCATTAAGATCATGTGGTTAACATAATTTTGTAAGAATCAACGATTGTCTGGCACTAATACAACAATAAAAATTATTTGGGGTTGGGGTGGGCGTCCTGGGTCGTTGCTTCCCCCCATTCCCAGAGTTTCGTTACTGAGGAGCGGCTCCTTTATATATGTCTTTGTGTGAATAATCTGATATTGTCGGTGAATATAAACTATGAAACAAATAAATATTGTAATAGAAACGAAGCGAAGATAATACCATCTTATTAAACAAGTATGTTTTTAATTCTGCTGTTCTTTTAATTGCACACCCAGTTATATATATGTCTTGATTTGATAGTGAAAAACAGTTTGTTGGGTAGATGTAATCTTTCCAAAAACATGGGGTACGTGGAGAAAAATAATAATAAAAGGAGGTCCTTGGTGGTGAAAATGTTGGGAACCGTTGATATATACTCTAGTTTCTCTTAGTTCTATTTTAACGATTTACCGCTGAACTTCTGGGCAATGAAGAGGAAAAGCATTGAGGGGCTCGTAATAGAATGAATTGTGACATTCAGGAAGTCGCTTTGTTCGTTGTTTAATGAATTGTAACAATCAGGAAGTCGCTTTGTTCGTTGTTTAATGAATTGTA
>NW_013670956.1:65254-68871 GCF_000517525.1 Limulus polyphemus | reverse complement strand
CAAAATATTTTCTATAGTTCACAGCACAAATTCAGAATTTACATACATATATTAAAAAAATTGGAAGTGGTAAATCACAGTTTGTCATATTGTAAAATCATTATCTTGTGTATGAATATATACATATATATATTACAATCATATTATACAAACTTATTTCAAGAATATATTTCCAAATTAATACATCCTATTATTTTCTAAATGGAAAGTCTAAATAATATTAAATGTATGTGTGTGTGTGTGTATATACATATATATACACACACACATACATAATTATACATTATGAAAATTACACAAGCAAATACGACCTTTTGTATTAAAAATAAATTAATGAAATTAAAATATACAAATACTCCTCCTTGTTTCATCTTGTTCCACTAGTGTAGCAAGTCATATCTTTTTCACTATTTTTACAAAATGTTACTTGTGTGATTCTATGTCATATAAAGAAATGCTTGATATTATAAAAGCTTACAATGATACAAGTTGGTTGGTCTTTAATTCTAAGTATATTGCATGTAAACTGATAAACCTCCAAAGTGCAAACTTAATTTACATGTTTGAACCTCTCAAGACTACTCATATTACCAATGTGTTTCTGCTTTCTACAACTTAGACCTAAAATTAACGACATTTTCTATATATTTTCAAATTTTAGTGTTTTTTCAAATTTGTAAGTGAAAAAATACTTTTTTATATTTCCTGATATCAAGGTTTGAATTTTAAATTTTTTCTTCAAAGACTAAGTTACTTTTTGTTCTAATTTTGAATTAATTTTATATTTATCGTCTGTATCAGAATGACAGAAAAAGACTATGTAATTTTTTTTTCAATTGTTTAAAACTGGGCAAACCATTAATTTCCAGGAACACTTGAATCTTTATTTAAAATGTTCTTCTATTAATTTCAGTTCTAATAGCCACTATTAATACCAATAAATTTCTTGCCTGATCTCACATAGCTACAAAATCTATAAAAGTTTCTTGTAAATTGATTTCACTCATATATAAAATGATAAATCAAGATTATGAATTTAAATTATTGTAGAAACCTCTATAACATTTGCAAATCTCTCACATACATGCAAAAAATAAAATCACTAAGAGTTTGACATTCTATAAACACTTTGAACAACTTGAAATAACAGAGTAAGATTTTTCTAGGATATATTATACAGAGATCATATGAATGATTAAATATTTCTATAAATATTACAACTCAGATCATTAATCAGTTTCCCTCAATATTTTACATTTTAGTAAAATACCAAGGAAAATAATATAAAACAAAATCCCATACTTAATCTTATGGACATAAAATTCTGAATCAAGTAATGTAGTGAAAATGTAACATTTCTCTTACTCAACTAATTATCCAATTCAATAACTGCTTCCTAGCTTTGTTGATAATGCCACAAATATTATGGAACTTGTATTACTTTTTGATCCTGTTTCTCACTTTAAAGCTTGTTTAATTTGTAAAGTATTATAGTCTACATTATAAAATTAAAACACCTTGGAGTGTGATTCTAGTATTTAAAAGTATAAAAATATTTTATCCCGACATATTAACAAGGTTCCATTGCACTTACGTGGTAACAATTAATACTATAACTTGCTGATATTTGAATTGTAAAAATATACATAACTCATTTTCATGACCTAATCTTAGTTATAAACAGATGGGGGAGGGATGGTGAGACTTTGTGCACTTGTTGAACTGTTCTCCAAACCAAGAATTCGGTCAAGCTGTTCAAGCAACTCAGCTTTTCTCCTCTTATATTCAGTGTCAAAAAATAGGATAAAGACAACCCCAAAAAATACAAGGATGCTTTCCATTATTAGCAGAGGAACTAGAAAAAAAACGAAAAAAACCCTATATTCCAATATAACTTTTATGAAAACAAAGATTAAAATTGAAAATATAAAATATATATTGCTTTATTAAAATAAAAAAAGACATTTTGTTGTGACCTTGATGTACTTACAAAAACAAAAATCACCTCATTTCTAAGATGTTAACTCTTACAATGGCGTCATATTACCACAGATTGTTAAATGAAAAGTTATTGACAGATACACATGCATTGGATGGCAACAAATATAATATTAACATTTTTATTTCTAAATTAAATTATTATCTCTGCTCCAATTCTATCAAATTTCCTGACTAATTTTCATGATATAGACCTATTTGTTTTTATTGGTGTCTAATTTCCCCCTTTCAATTAATGATTAACTCAACAATTTAACATGATTAGTCTTGTGTCATATTTTCAGTCTTTCCTCTCAATTAATAATCAATATTAATTTGACATGATTAGTCCAATAGGAACATGACATACATGATGCATGTGACTCCCTCTATATGCCTCTACCAAACTATCACTTCGAAGTCTGGCAGAAGACGTAAGCACCGGAGGAATATGGGGAGGAAGGGTGGGAAGTGTGAGTAGAGGGAAGTACCTATCAGAAATACATTTTCAGTGTAGGAAAATTATAACTTCCGATATAGTACTTCCCTCTTCTCACAAAATTAGCTAGAATCCCACATTGATTAGGTGGAGGAACTGGTGTGAGAGAATGACAGAAGTACCCCCTAAAAGCATCCAAAAGATACCCCCCCCCTGGAAATGAGATAGTCAAATCCAAAGATCTGACGAGGGAAACCGCACCACTTCTGACCAGATATACTCTTTGCCCATCTGTGAAGTGTGTAGAAGGTATGAGTGGAAAAAGAGAGGAGCACATCTGATTGGGAGAGAGCTGTGGCCAGACAGTGATCTTAACCATGTAAATATATATGTAATTCAATCCTACAAAGTATAAAAGTGGGTAAAACAATGGATGTGCTCCTAGATGTAGAGTGGCTAGGGCACGATGGACTGTACTCGGTAAGTCAACTACATCCAAAACCCATGCTGCTGGGAACCGGCATCCACACGGGGGTAGGATGAGGATCATACCGTCTTCACCTCATGTTCAACAGACTGGAGGGAATCTGGAACCACTCCGACTCCTGAGCATGACATATGTATTATCTGTGATTGATTGATACCGGGACACGACGTTTATATAATATAAATCAATTTCCCCAACAGCAAAACTGACTGGAACAATTCCAAAAAGCAATAACATCCTTGGATTAAGATACAATGAGGAATAGTAAAAACGAAACAACTGGAACAATCCCCCTTTATCTCCACTGCAACCAACAAGAGAAGGAATATGATTGAGGGGGGAAGTTAGAAACCCTAAACACGTGTGAGGACTTATGTTGATTTTTTCTACTCTAAGTCCAAACCCAGCCACGGGGTACTGCCATCCGAATGGGGGTACTATCAAGGATCCCAATCGAAGGGGTGAACTGCACTTTGATGTCTCACTTCTTTGTGAATGTATATTGCATATTGGAGGATAGCACGTCATCTACACCCAGAGAACACCACCACCCTACTCTGCACTGTATGGTTACAGCCCTCTTAGTATGTGGCTGTACAGTGCAAATTTCAAGTTAACCTTTTAGAGATGGGTCACAGGTGAAAGGCCATGTCATCTCGTTTGCTGACTTTCATTCAAAATTTTATTGAACTAGTATTTCATGAATTTATGTCT
>NW_013670956.1:53853-64375 GCF_000517525.1 Limulus polyphemus | reverse complement strand
CTATAATAATTTTGTTAACATTCACTTACTAATTTAAAAGTTATAGCATGAAAACTATAATAAGCACAAAATTGTTAACAGGTCAGTCCCAGGGACTGAGTCCATGCTGAAAGAGTTAAAGAATACCCGGATAGGTATTACTCAACACAGAGTGGGATCCATATAATGAGGAAATGAAGCAAGGGCCCCTGAAAGGAAAAGCATGAATATATAAACTTACCCAGTCAAAGTCACGATGAAGTCTGAAGAATGGCAACAGGTGGAAGATGAGAACCCGATGAAGAAGAAACCACAATATGTTGTAAATAATGGGAGACGAAGGTATTAGGTGTAGTCTACATTGTCAACTGTAGGATTTCTTCCAATGATTGACAAAGACGAGAAGCGAGGGAAAAGTTGAGGTGTCGAATATGATGAGAAGACATTTGGAACAAATTCCAGGAGGAAGAGGACAAGGAGGAATAAGCCAATGGAATCAAAAGTCAATCACAATTGGTGAAGGTAGAAGGGGAAAAATCCTGAACAGAGGAAGAATTTAAAGGGATAAAAGCTGGGAGCAGGTACCACAGAAGGAAGTCATGCAGGCAATATAACCACAGAGAGTACGAACTGGACATAGAAGTCTATCCGCATCAGTAGGAGGGTAAAGGTGAAAAATATGAGGAAGGGATTAGCCAAAAAGGAGGAGTTACCCTACCTAACCACCATGATCTGTGAGAGGAAGGAATTATCTGGATAAAGGAGTAATAGGTAGGGTGGTAAAGCATACGTGTACCATCAATGGCAAACAAGTCAGACCATTGATGTCCACAGGCTAAGAGCAGAAGGAAATATGTTATAAGGGAAAGGTGAGATACAGAACACAAGGAAAGTGGTTCAAATGGAGGGAATGGAGGACTACCTTAAAGTCACAGTCCGGAAGAGTAGGTCATCTGGACAAATCCGGAAGGAATGCATAAACGTGATAAGGCCAGGGGAAGCAAAAACACAATGATATTTGGAAAACAAAATGTATGGGATAAGGCAACTTGAAAACCCAAGAGAGAGAGGAGGGTGAAGACCCTTAGTCGAAAAACCATGTGAGAAACTGTCATTCCAGCCACAGGAGGTTGGTCACTTGCCATAGGTGCTGATACACTTCCATTGAAGAAGGATGTATAGAATGAGCAAAAAGGAAATCTACACGACAGGAGAAACCTGATCTTTTCACCAAGGACCAGATAAAACCAGGTGTGAAGACAAAAGACAGGAAAACTGTATGTAAAACTTGTGACCAAGGTTGACAAAGAAGGGAGGGAGACAAAGGAGGAGGTACTGGAGGGAAAAGTTGAAGTTGTTGGAATCATAGAACCACGATGGAGCTGGCCAATAAAGAGTGATAAGAAGGACTCGACACAGAGTGGTATGGAAGAGAGAGATCAGAGGGAAATGAAAGACCACTCCATCAGATATATATGGTCGAGGCAGGAAAGACCATCTGCTTTGAGCTGGAAAGCACCCGAAAGGTGAAATGCAAAGAGATTAATGTGGTGCATATGGGTCCAATATAATAGATCCAACATTCAAAAAGAGAGATATTTCGACTTGGTGCCCCCTTGGGGATTGATATGTGCTACCACAGTAGCATTGTCAGAAAGATTCATCACCAGACAATGTCTGGCAAGAGGAAGGAAGGGATTCAATGCCCTATGGACCACGAAAAGTACAAGGGCATTGATATGCATGAACCTTTCATTGACATAGCTTCCTGGTGATTAACCGATGCACCCCAGCCTTGAAGAGACATGTCCAAGAAAAGTTGTAAATCTGGATGTGGAGGAGTAGAGGGATGCCTGCCAACGTATGGGCTTTGTCCAACCAAGGCAGATTTTCCATCAGGTAAGAGGAAGGGTAATGGGAGCTGAAGGTGGATCCAGATCAAGATTCCATTGAACATTAAGAGTCCACTGAAGGGATTTAATGTGCACACGACCAAGGAGGACTAGTGATGTCACTGATGACTGCATCCCTAAAAATGATAGAACCTCGTGAGCTGAAGTGAGGGTTTGTTTGTCTGTTTGTTTTTAATTATGCACAAAGCTACACAAGGGCTATCTGTGCTCTTCCCACCATGGGTATCGAAACCCGGTTTCTAGTTTTGTAAGTCCGCAGACATACCGCTGTGCCACTGGGGGGTGCAGAAGTGAGAAAGCTGAAAGGGCATGGGAAACTAATGGTTCCTTGGAATGAAATCATAGAGGAGAAGGTTGGGCCCAACTGAGAAGCATGTTGAAAAGGACACCCAAGTGGAAAAGATATATTGGGGAGGTCGAAGGAAGGACTCCTCCTATTTGAAGAACCAGTCCACCCGAGCAGCCACTAGAAGGAGTTGACGAGTATGACTGGCCGACTCCAGTTCAGAAGGAGCCAGTCATCCATATAATGATGGAATCATGATCACAGAGCATGAAAATGGCAAGCAAGGCTCTGTCCACCCAACAGAAAACATAAGAGTCATAAGCAACCCGAAGGTCAGGGCATAAAAGTGATAAACCACCCCATGACGGATGACCCAAAGATACGGAGATATGCATTGGCAACGCCAATCTTGGTCATCCAGAAGCCCGGAGAAAACACCCACCACAGGGTGAGAAATGATGCCATTGTAAAACAGGGCAGTAGAATGAAGCAATTGGGGTGGGAGAATTCAATAACAGGCCTCCCCTCCCCAGTGTCCTTGGGAACAACAGAGAGTATGGAATAAAAACATGATGAAGTATGTAGAACAGGTTTGATGGTCTATGGAGATAGAAGTTCCAGAACCACCTCTGACTGACGCTGGCTGGCCATAGGATTCTGAAGCAAAAGGGAGGCACAGGTATAGGAGACACAGGAGGTGGGAAAAAGATGGGACCGGGAATCCTTCCGAGAAAACTTGAAGGACCCCAAGATTCATGACGAAAGGATGCCTGTGAAGAAGAAAACCAGTAAGCCAAGCTCCCAGAACCCATCGGGTAGTCACCTATACTGTTGGCTATGTGACATGAGTCATTGCAGAAAACGACAAAACGAGGCACCCTGAGAAGAAGGGACAGGTAAGAGTTAGGAATGTGAGGGATGGGAAATGGTAACAGGTACCCTATTGGACTCCAACTTAGACAAACAGGCAAAAGGTTGGAAAGGGTAGACTGTTGTTGTAGTGATGCAACCCATGATTCCAAAGATTCAGGGATCATGTTAAAGACGTATTGTTTCAAACTTGGGGCCACATGAAATCTATAAGATATGATGATGGTAAATGGATGTGAGTTAAGGTCCCAATAATAAAGAAACCATGTATGGAAAGCCAGAGCTGAAGAAGACAAATGAGCCAACTTGAGAGAAAGAAGGAGGAGGAAGTCCCCAGAAACCCCCTCAGGATTGTAGTGGAGAGCCTCAGAGAGGAGATGGTATGTAGAGAGATGCCTAAAGAGGTGTGAGATGAGACATGAAGTGGGCATGTGTAAGGCATACAGGAGATTCAGGGCCACACCCCCAAACAGGCAAAATGTACCTGACAATTGCAGGTCCAGAAAAGGACAGTCTGCATAATGATATGCAAGAACGAACTGATCTGAAACTCGTGGGGGTGAGGCATGCTAATCTTGTCACAGAATTGTGAGGCAATAAGTCAGAATGAACCCAAATATCCAGGGAGGGAGGGGAAACAATGAGGGATGGAAAGATTGTTCAGGTGGTAAGGAAGGACACAGTTCATAGGAATAGGGGAAAGGGATAAAACGTCACATACCTGAGAAACAAAATCCAAAAAAGACTGTATTAGGCCTAACTGCCTCTTCAGGCAGAGCATGGGAAGGCACGGCAAATTCAAGAGGTGTAAATGGGCGATCAAAGTCCTAATCTGCTTGAATAGGTGCGGCTTGTTTTGTAGGAAGTGGGGCAAGATCCAGAGACAGAGGTTGACCTATGTAACATTCAATTTCCCAGTGTATAAAGCCCCTGTCAGGTCACCACACCTGATGTCTGAGACATAATGCTAGTTGCAGGTGTAACCCCGAGGTGGTAACATGATTCCAACAGGGGGAAGCAGAAGGCTTGTGGCATGTGTAAAGAAAAAAGTTTGCATATAGAGGGCAGCACTGGACGAGAATAGCTAATCTTGTGAGTGGAGGGAAGTACCGTATTGGAAATCCATATACATACAGGAAGGTAAGACTGCAGCATGTTCAGTTAAGTCTTATATGCTTGGAAGAGTTATGTCATTTGACAATGACTGAACCTCAAAATAGAAATATACCACAACATCCTAGCTGAAAAAATATATATATATATATATTTTGCATGAAGTACCAAACAAACACTTCTCAAGGGGGTTACTGCTGCCTCAAGGCATGATTAATTGAACCCAAACGCAAAATCAAATGTCACAAGATACAAAAATAATTGTAAAATCGGCTACAATATCTAGCAAGTTGTATGCATTTTTCTAAAAGGCTTAAAGCAAAATAACTGGTCCCTTAAAACATAGAAGCAAAATTAAATGTTCCATTATAAAATGTTGTGAATGAGTTCCAGGAAAGAAGGTAAGAACCCATCTGAAGCATCTTGTGTTGGGCATTGCTTTCTAGGAAATTTGAAAACAAAGTAATGCAGCTGTGAAAAAATTAAAAACAAACCTTACATTAGAGGAGTTAGTGAGATAAGAAAACAAGTAATTAAAAAAAAATTGAAAGCCCAAGTTAGAATCATGGTCAAGAATAAAACATCTTCCATGCCAGGTAACAATCTAGTGTATGAAAACCTTGGTGTTGAAGAAAACCAAGAACTGCAAGAGTTCTTAGGTTTCAGTTCCATAAAAATAATCCAGAAGCCTTCTAAAAGAGAAAAGTATGAAAGAACTTACTTGTGCATAATACAGCGAGACATTCAGAGTATAGCTGACTAATTAAACGTGAACAGACCAAACTTCTCCAAGAAGTATGTGTGCAGAATAAAACTTATACAATTTGTAATTATATTTCCATGACACCTCCCTGAATTGAAAACGTAAATTTTGTTACCAGATTATAAATGAGCAAACTCTATTTATTTGGACCTAAAGTAAAAATAAAATATTATAGACAACCCAATTTCACAACATAGTGACAATGGGTACAAAAGTTAAAATAAAACAGCACATGGTCAAATAGGGATATCTCATTCAAAAATGGAATGTCATTCACATGCAGTTACAAATAATCTAAAGTGAAAAAGAAAAATTTCTAAACATAAGGAAGTTCAATATGTTTATAAACACAGATGAGGCATTCATAAATATTGAAATTATGAAAAAGAGACAAAAAAAAACATTTCATTTACAGTTATGTGAAATGAAAGTCTAGCTTTTCATAAGAACAGATGTACAGCAGTTTGAAATAATAAAAACAAAGGTGAACCACACATTTAATAAAATAATTATTGACCAAATCATATGCTTAAATTAATTTTCTGTTAAGTAAGAATACAAGAAAAGGCCAAGTGAACAGAAAGCTATACCTAAGTGACCTCTTTTCCAAACAAAATTAAAAGAAAAAATTTTTAAACAACCCTTAATATTCATTTATGCTTATTGAAAAGAATTAAAAATATTAAAACAGAATAAACCACACCATTACGCAAAACATTCCATAATATTACAAGTCACCAAAAAACATTTTTGTCAAACAATTCTTCAAAACTTATAACTTCTAATTACAAATTTGCATTTCCAACCTATTCATTCTACTAACAAACCATAACAAACTTAAACATCTAAGTCCTGTCCCCTATGCCTCAAAGAAAACAATTTAAAGAGTACAAGCATCATGTCAGTACATCAATAAGTAAAACTAATATAATACTTTTAATAGCAAGCAATACAATATATACACACAGCTATAAAGAATGTTACATTGCAACTTATAAGAGACAGAAAAGTAGGTTGAGACTACATTCTGTCAGAAACTGTTATGAATGTACATCATCAAATAAACACATAGGGCTAAAATTATTGCCAAGTTAACTTACACTATTCTCATATGAAACAAACTTATCAGTATGCATTACATCCACAGAAACATAACCTTCTCCAAAATATATGAATATATACTCTTCAGAGTAGAAACATCTTAAGGAATAGAATTATTTTTAATAAAAGTCAAAACTATAGTTTTATAATGATTAAATTCCTACTATTAGCATTCATAAACTTTATGACTACAAAATTCAAATATGTAACAAATGTACAAACTTATAACAATTGCTGCATTCTGAGACTTATGAAAGTAAATCAGAGAGCAGATTTATCAGCAATTAAAAAATAACATTTGACAATTGTACATGAAAAACCAAAATATAAATTAACATTGTAGCAGGTAAAAATACCTGCCCTAGTTAAAAGTGAAGTATGTCAGTATGTAAACATGGAAAAAGCTAAATACATAAGTGGTTTTACTTTTAAGGATGGTTGAATAAGCAATATTCTAACACATAGGAGCAATTATCACACTCAAAAACATACTCTGGCAAATACATTTGTGGATAATTCAGGACAAAATTGCACTTTGACAAAAGGAGCAAAGGATTTTCAAAAGAAAGAAGACCAAACGATTATGTTAATTCATACCACAATTGTAAGTGAATCACAAAGAATACTAATGTGATAGAAATAGTGAAGATAGTTTGGCTTATCAATTGAAATTCTGAAGTAATTGAATAGGCCAAAGTGAATATTTGACAAGAAGGAGAGAACTACATATATAGTATTTATGATATGTTCATAATATCTGTAGTGTTGAAGGATTTATTGTTCATACGTTAACTTGTTCTGAATATATATATATTATTTTTAAAACAAGTGAAGTGCATGCTGTTTATTCATCATTGAATTCATTGCTAACAAGTCACAGACATGTACTGTAGAAGAATTATAAGCTCAACAATAACATGGTATATATTTATACTATTAAGAAATATAACTAAAAGTCTTTTTATTTTGACAATTGGCGATGATCAGATTTTTAATTTCTGATAACAAGCAAGTACTTATGATACATAGCTCCATCTTCAAAACAGAAAATGTTTAAAGTCACAGTTGTACACTACAGGAGATCATTTCACAGACTCTGGGGTCAGTTAAGAATGGTGGTTTGTTTTGCAAACCTACACAAGGGCTATCTGTGCTAGCTATCCTTAAGTTTAGTCTAATAAACTATATGGAAAGCAGCTAGTTGACAGCACCTAACACCAGCTTTAAGGCTTCTCTTGTCTGATCAAATAATAGGACTTGACTTTCACTGTTATATCACATTTGTGGAACCAAAGTGTAGAATACAGTTTTTTATTTGCAGCAACAGGGTGTGAGCCATAGACCCTCAAATCCATGGTCTGGGATGCTAACCACTAAGCTACACCTGGCCACAGAAATTTAACAGATTTTTGTGCAATATCAAAAATTAATCATGATAGAAGGCCCAATAAGAGATCAATAAAAACAATTTGATGTACAATATATTAATCAATCAGGAAATAATAACATAGGTACTCTGTACTTGAACTTACCTTTAAGATCAACATTCTTTGTTCCATCTATATTACGTTGAAGTAGTTCTGTCATTACCAGATAAATTATTCCTTGGAGTTGCCTGAAATAGGGTCATAAAAATAATTAGAACAGACCATTTAGAAAACACTACTAAAATAAAACCAAGATACTTTTTCTTACCCACCCACGACGTTTAATAGCTAGGCTATAATAGTATATGCAAACAAAAATTGTTTATGCAACTATTTTTTTAGTTACTAACGTTTCAGTGAATGTACAGTTCACCATCATCAAGGCAACCAAAGACAATAGTTATTACTGAATACATGATTTGAATCATAACACATTGCCCTACACAACACTGACACATGGGGCATGATAAAGTGCAAGAAAGTGTCTGATGATGCAAATGACGAACAAAAGAAACTAGCAGTTCTGGCAACTAAGAAAGTTACTACAAAATTAAAAATAGAAATGTGGTAATACAAGTAACTTTTTTTATCAAAACTGTCATTCATGAAACAGATAAAAATAGAAACCATAATAATCTTAAAATAAGAAGTATTAAATGCATTTGTGATTAAAATAAATCAAAACCACAGATTAATAAAAACAATCCTCCAGTCACATATAATATATCAACACTGGGAATTTACATTTAGTGACTGGGAGTCAACATTCTAAATGATGCAATTATAGTTTAATTATCAGTTTACTATCAATCTCATGGTCACATTTAACCTAAGATGTAGTTTACCACCCTCTTAGGGCTGCACTTTCAACAAACCTGAATCCAGGGAAGCAAGCAACCTACATCGGAGGCCGCATCGGCATCTATGGGCCTTGAACCTGCTCTGAGTTTCAACTTTGTTTGGCTAAGGCTGATAAATACTATATTTTGTGTATTGATTTGAAGGAGCTTCTATCTTATACTTTTTTAAAACAAAATTTCACAAATGTATGATAACAAAAGATTAAGAAGTCACGTTTGCATTCCCTCAGTGCTATTCCTACAAGTTACAATTCATATCTTTTCAACTTGCTTATCCCACTATTGACATAACCAGTGTTGGTCAGAAGTGTAAGGGGTTATTAATGGCTTTGTTTTTAAGGAAATGTTGATCAGATGCAAAGCTCAGCTCTCATATGTACATCCTTGCCTAATCTATTGCTAGGGTAATTTCTACGTAACACAGTATATACACTGCTTGATGAAAGCTGTCTGCCTGAAACACCACATAAAATAAACTTCTTTAGATGTGGGTTAACTTTTCCATATATACTTTTATCTGAATTGTTTCTATTCACATCACTCAAGAAGTTATTAATAGTGTTACGTCTCCGTTCGTTAACTGACCCCCCGCAACCTCGTTCCGACGAAACTTTAGCGACACAAATCCTTACTTAATAAAACTGGTTTATTCTTTCCGAATACAACTTTACGATACACTTATTTTCAACAATCATGCTAAAACAAACGCTATATCAACGAACGTCAACAATACTTCTGACTGCAGTTCAATTACTCACTATCTACACACACGTTATTGTCCCGTCACGTTGTCACCCGCTTTTATATACCAGACTACCCTATATCTAGTAAATGCTAGAGCATTTGCCAAGGTACAGGATAGTTCTAGAAAATAGGTGGCACCACACCAGTCACGTGACCTCGATGACGCAACAATAGAATAAATATGCAGTTCTTTCAAATCAATCAGTTCCATTAGAGCAAAGGTGTAATGTTGTGTGAGAAATGACTCCCCAAGCTTTTTATAATACTTGTTTGTGACTTTACAGAATACCCTCATGTATACTCAACTACAGAAAATGTCCCCCTACTCACTTTTGAAACCAAATTTATACTACTGCTTTAGAGCAACAAGATAGGGCCCCAAAATAACAAGAGATTTGATCAAATTCTCTGGGTAACTGAGTTTGCTATAAAAAATAAAGAAAGTGGGTACAACTGTACAAAAATTCAATGAACAATCTTTACTTTTCATAAACACAATGTGTACTTGCTTCATACAACAGATGGTCGATTTTACTGGATGTAAACTATTTTCACTCCAAAGGTCCTATTCTAGAATGACTAAACCTTACAATACCTAGTTTAAACAGTAATTTCACACTTACCCAGAGAGACTAGCACTAACCACGTGACTGGAAATTCCAATTAGAAAATAAGGAAGGTTGTTGCCTCAAGATGTCACCCAAGTAGTAGGGTGAAAAATTTTACCTTTGTGTAAACCTCAGGATCAAGAAGATTCACTTGGTGTAATTTAGAAGTCAGTGGGACCATTAATTTAAGATGAGTTATGTGACACAAACATTGAATCTTATTATATAAATAATTTAATTTAATTTTATAGAGAGAAAAGAAATTAATAAAGTAAATAAATAAATGATAAATATACTTGAAAACATAATAAAAATGCAAATTTGATTCTCAATCAATAGCTAATGTTGTGCATTCATAATCTAAAGAGTAATATATATATTGTAAAATTGTCTTTCACCAAATGTAAGAAAATGTATATATATAATGATAATGTTTTCTCTACTTTTATTTTGGACTTAATAATTCACATTAAAATTTTTTAACCCTGCAGTAAAATTGAAAAATATTTTCTCCATATGAAATTCACTGGTTCAGATGTATAATATGCAGCACAAAAACTAAACACATGTATGCAGGTCCTGCATTTTAAACAGTTTTCTGCCAATATAAAGAATCTAGACATTTATTATTTATATTAAAATTAAAGAAAATGATGATAATGAATAATTTTTATCTACAAATTAATTAGTCTACTTTTTCCACACATTATTTTCTGGAAGACTAGCACAAAGAAATCACCCAACAAGTATCTTAGTTCTAGTTAGTAAATTTTGAAAAGTAAATAACATTACTTTAATGTTGAACTGTAGAACTATAAATTTTTTTATTTACCCTGAAATCAAGATGAATCCAGTACT
>NW_013670956.1:51095-53393 GCF_000517525.1 Limulus polyphemus | reverse complement strand
GGATAACCAACAATCTAGCGAGATGAAGAGTAATGGCTTAAAACAACATTCACATTATATTTTTGATTTATAAAAAATATTTGAAAGGAGAAAATGAACACTTAAAGTAAAAAATATAATAATTTTATCAAGTAAGATAATGAATAAGTCATTTCTTACAGTCACAAAAAAAAGAACAGTTAGTTTCACTTTTACCTTTGTACTACCAAGTATGCCATATTTCTGCTATAATAATATGTCACAGTATACAAAATTTGTTTAAAGCAAACCAAACACACTAAAGTCCACTGGAGTATTGCATTAAAGTGAGAGCTGAGGAAGGCCAGAAGCTTGTAAAATTTTTTTTTTTATTGCTAAAGGTATCAGTAAAAATAAAAGCTCTCTAAACTTGTACATTGGAATAGTACAAATGTATTATAACAGTTGATGTAATATACAAAAATTTAAATATTCTATGCCTAATACCAAAGTGGTATACCGTAGGACAGCTATGAAGATTAATTCATTCAATTTGAATCATCTTTAAAATCAAAATAAATATCTTCCTTTGTTATATTCATTAAAATAAACTGACTTATTTAGTTCTATAAAATTAATAATAAAGTAAATAAAACTGTTTCTGATCAATTTCTCTAAATACAGTGTTTGTTGTGCCTTATAAGAACTACTTCCTTCATAATTATCATACTCATTCTCATGGTCATGATTACACACAAACCAACAATGCAATTTCCATTACAAGTTTATGCAAGAACAATGAAATGAATCTTACAATACAATCTTTTCAGAAACCCTTCACTGTGTTCACACATTGGTTTCCAAAACTTTGTATATGCAAACCAAAGACACAAAAATCCACAAAAGTACTGCATGTTAATAGCTGGAAGCTTGAGAAATCCTTTATATATACATAATCTTATTATAGTATCAGGAAATATGCCCAGCTATACTGCTCTGGCTTTTGGAGTTGGAGGGTTTTTATTTCATTACCATAGCATTCACTTAGTGGCAGGGATGAGAACAATAAATGTAACTTTTGGTTGGTTCTGGGTCCTAGAATGGGTTTATGTGCTTTCTGGTGCATTCTACAGTGGCAACTGTGTAAAAGGTAGCATTCACATAGTGAATGTATCACTAGACTTTAGGAATAACAATGTGAAGAGTTCTGTAAGGTCACACTATATGGTATGTTGGTAACACAATGTACATGCCTACCACACGTTAACAGGATACGCCACTTACTAAAATGATATTTCAGACAAGTTAATTAGGTCATAACACAACTAGAATAAGGATTAGAAAATATATAAGAGCATAGTGCTAACTTTCCTTCTTTGGCTTTTGCATGTATAAGTAGCAAGAGAGATTCTTGACTATAAAATATTATTGCTATTCTTGCTTTATGCAATTAGGTTTTTATCTTATTACCCTGTCTTTGTGGGTATCATTTGTAAACAGTCAACAATGTTGTTGGTACATTTTACTGGGTTTTTTTTTACACACAAATATAACATTCATTTATCTTGTATTTTCTATTGTGCCTAATTAACATTATAACAAATATATAATTTGTAAATGATATTTTTAATAATTATATATTTAAAAACACCTCACTCAATATAAGTATGTCTATCTTGAAAGTATCTGTAAAGAATGTGTAAATATACTGTATATCCCATCAGTACCACTAGTAGCCACCTCTACTGATAGGTGCATAGTTAACCATGACTGACTGAAGTTATTAAATCTATAAATTTTAACTCTTTCAACATAGACTCAGTCCCTGGGACCAACCTCATAACCATTTTGTGCTTGTTATAGTTTTCATGCTATAACTTTTAAATTCGTAAGCATGTGTTAACGAAATTTGGCACATTATCAGTAAACATTACAATGCTTTCATATGCAAAATATCAATTTTGTTTATAAAGTCTTAAGGTTTGTAAAGCAATGTTTTTCTCATGTCCTTTTTCTTTTTGCATGTTGCCTATCTGTCATGCAAAGTAATATTCATTTTAAGATTAAAAATACTTTTATGAATCAGACAATTTTAAAATTTCACAATGTCCAGATAGTTATCAAACATTTCTTAAGAAAAAAAACTTTAAATTTTATCTGTTATTTTCAGTAATTAATCTCTGTACGGGTTCAGTAGATGTGACCGATCTCATAACCACCATAAAAAATTAGGAAATAAATATAAATTATGCCTCTTTTATTCTGGAACGAACACAAATTATAACATGAAAACATAAATGTTTAGACTAAATAGCTTAAATCTCATAACATTATACATTT
>NW_013670956.1:31913-50423 GCF_000517525.1 Limulus polyphemus | reverse complement strand
ATACTACATGGCGCACAAAAATCGATGTTTATCTGTGTTTTTTAATATTTGCTTTTAAATTAAGAAATTGAGTAATATATAGTACTAAAATTTGAATTATAATCTACAGATTGATACCAAAGTTATTGACATAAGGTCATGAAATAGTAGTTTAATAAAATTTTGAATGCGAGTCAACAAATGAGATGACATGGCCTTTCACCCGTGACCCGTCTCGAAAGGGTTAATAGAAAAACAACTTCTTCTTGACACATCTGACATCATTCTTAGTTGATTAAACCATTTATATTAAATATATGTTTAAAACAAGCCTTATATGTTATTAAGTGTGCTTTTATTATGTCTTGAGGCTGAAATATTTTCCATAAGAATGCATCTCCAATTATGTAAGAAGAATGACATGGCCTTTCACCCGTGACCCGTCTCGAAAGGATTAATAGAAAAACAACTTCTTCTTGACACATCTGACATCATTCTTAGTTGATTAAACCATTTATATTAAATATATGTTTAAAACAAGCCTTATACGTTATTAAGTGTGCTTTTATTATGTCTTGAGGCTGAAATATTTTCCATAAGAATGCATCTCCAATTATGTAAGGGGAATCTACTGGAAAATGAATTTCTCTATAGTGACAATTTTCAAGAACTCATGTATTCCGTATATCTAGGGATGGGTGTACTAGAAACATTCTAGAATTTTCTTCTTGAGAACTTGTTAAAATCCTCTATTCTGGAAAATTATCTGATTTATTCGTTTCAGTCAGAATGTGAGCCAGACCATAGTTTGCGCAAAATACAATGGTCAAGGTGACTCTGTAGCAACTATCTAGAGCTAGCTGCAAGGCCCATAACACACTGTTATATGAAACTTATGAAACATGTCATACTTAGTTGAGAATATAATAATGAATAATTATTTGGACTTAACATTAAGAAATTGTAGTGCAAAATGCATAAAAGATGCAGTATTAAATAGAAAAATTAAATAATCTATACATTTCAATTCTTTAACTCTATTGAAGCAGGACTACTAAAATGGATTTTTCTTGGAACATTTTTTTCTTTTTCCATCACTAAGTCAGGCCACAGTGCCACTTTAGGCACAGGGCTTTAAGCAGTTGCCTAACTCGTCTATAGTTAGATCCGGCACTGTTGCTACCAACATTATAGAAAAATACACATCTATAATACACATGCCATTTTAAAAAATATAAGAATAAGCATAGTGAATAAATGCAAAAGTAAGCTTTTGTGATTATAAAACTAAAATTCTGCATTTGAGATCCTACAGTAAATAAAGTACAGACAATCCACTGTCCTGTGTTTTGGGAAAAAATAAACTAAAATATAATTAATTGGCAATAATACAGTAATACATTTATAAATCATATATTAAATGTACTACAAAGCAAGTGCATTAACCAACACAATCACTAATAATAAACAAAAAGTAAGTTGATTCTCCATCTATGGTGTTTATAAAATCCATAAAATATACAATAGTAGCTTATAAAACTTTTAAAAAGAAACTAGTGGGTGATGTTAAACTAATGGTTTGTAGCACCTTTAACTCTTACAACACATAGACGTAACTTAATTCTCATAATATTTAATTCAAAAACTAAAATTAGTGGATGAGATTATTTGAAATTTGACAGGAACTTTCCTAAAGGCATGTAGTTTCAGAAAAATAAAATATATAATTCGGATTTTTTCTACTATTTCTAATTAAATATTTGTTATTTATTGTAGTTATGTGCACTTGGACTTCAAGTGCAAGGTGATTTCCATGTTACGTACAAAAATACTTTTTGTCATTTATTGTAGTTATGTGCAATTGGACTTCAAGTGCAAGGTGATTTCCATGTTACGTACAAAAATACTTTTTGTCATTTATTGTAGTTATGTGCACTTGGACTTCAAGTGCAAGGTGATTTCCATGTTATGTACAAAAATACTTTTTTTTTTATCTTATAGTTTCAAATTTCATTTGTATAACCTCTAGAACCTTATAAATGAACATCAGAAGTTTTTTAATTTAAATGTTTATAATTTTTATTTCATTTTCTCTACCATATCATTAACTGTGGATATTATCATCAATGTACAGTGCAATTAAATGTTTAAAATTAAGAAATGGCAACATGTACATATCTTTTAACTCTTCATCAAATAAAATATCTTCTTTGGGTTATATGGGGTTATATGCTTAATTTTATGTCTTTACCTTTTCACTTGTAGTTTATTTTTAATGTTTGATTTTCCTTTCCTTTACTGCTTATTACTCATCTTGACACATTCAACAAGTATTGACAGGCAATATAATGATATCATTATCATCAGAGATACTTTAACTTCTGGCAAATGTTTTTGCTCTCACTTAGTAACATAAGCCTCACAGAGCAAGGTGAAGTTTGGGTTATATCAAAAAAATTAGTAAACCTTTCAAAATGTGAATTTTAAAACATACATAATACAGAATTAACTAAAATATAAAAGTAAAACCTAATTACAATTCAACTGTCTATCAAACTAATATGTATCAAAGTAAAAAAAACTAAGTGCTAGCGAGGACAAAACTGCAACAATGCTAGAGGAGTTTGATGCACTTGCTAATTAATACTGCATGCCAGTTTTAAAATAACCATTGAATGATTGTAGTTTAAACTTAGCTCTTCCTATAGGCTATAAACATGTACTTCAAATAAGTTGATGTGGCTTGGAATTCTCATTCTGGTATAGAAGGTGGGTGTGGCTATTGTCAGGGTGTGAGAATATTCATTTCTTTTTTCTTTGAATTGATCCAAGGGAATTTGAAACAAGTGATGAGTAAGTAGCTCTGTAAATGTAGTTTTGAGTCTAGACATGAACATACACTGTAGATGGCGTATTATTCAAGTAACAAAGAACAAAAGGATACATTTTTGAGTACTTGCATGTTATATGATAACACACTGAAGTTTTAAGTATTTTTTAAAAGGTTTCTCTTGATAATATAAAACTTTGAATTATTATTTACATAGTAATGCTAATTTCCTTAAAATACAATTGATACTACTGTGGTTTAGTTAAATTTTGAATGTAACTCAGTAAAACCTCGTGACATGTGCAGAAAGGAGTTTAAAGAGTGCGCAGTATACAAAAGGTTAAAAGTAAAAATAAAGTAACAGAATGACAAGTAGGGAAGGTTAGCTACAAGTCAAAGGTTCAAATTTACTAGACATTCACCAATTACCAGCCAAAGTCACTGACAGTCTTTATATTAACCTTTCCACAATGGGTTTGTGTATATTACACAACCTTGTAACCACTATGTAACTATGAAGATATACATACTATAACTCAAAGTGCTTAATGCTACTTCATGAAATTTGACAAGCTTTCAGTAAACATTACAAGTCTTTTGTAGACAAAAAATTAAATTTTTAATTAAGTATTTTTACTAAATATTTGTCTGTAACTATATGGAGTCAAAGTGTTTACTGCTCCAAGTGCAACGTGATTTTCATGTTAAGATTAAAAATCTTTTTCTTCAACTTAAAATTGTCAAATTTCATTTGTGTTATCCCTAAACTCTCCTAAATAAACATCAAACATTTTTTCAGTAAAATTTTATTTGTTACTCTCTCTACCCTAACTCTATATTTATTCAATCAATTTGACTGACCTCGTAATCACCTTAAAAAAATACAAAATCAATCTAAATTACCCTTTTTTGTTTCTAGAATGCCACCTGCAAATTGCTACAGGAAACTATAGTTGTTTATTCTAAATATCTTAAAGCTTATAACAGTATACACCTGCTTCTACTTAATTCTATTGTTTTATTGCTCTTTGAACCCTGTCTGATTAATAATCCTGCCACACAAATTGTAAATCACTTGGCAACACGAGCTACTAGCAAGCATACCCCATGAATAATTTTTCTTATTATTTTTTATTATCTTACATAATATGTTTCTAATTTTTACATTTTACTTACTTTTATAATAGAGAAGACACACACAAAAAATTGAGCCTAATTTTTTATATTAATGATACTACTACACTAAATAATTTTTCTAATTAAGGAATGCACCTAAGAACATATAATAACAACACACAAAAAACAATGTCCTGTAGATATCATAATTTTCCTGGCTTTCTAACTATGTGATAAGAACCTTTGAAAAATTCAGTTAAGCTTATTGATGTGATTCGTGTGAGAAAAAATTTGAAACTGAACAACGAAATAGAGAATGACCTGTACAGAAAACAACATCATATAATATGCCACTTTGGCTTTTTATTTGTTATAAATAATATACTATTAAGTGTCAAAGAAAACTGTTGGCAAATTGTGAAAGAGAGAGGATGCGACAGGTTAGCTTTGCAAATGGGTCTGATTTTCTGGTTTATGGTTCTGTAAAAAAGTATGCTTTGGCTGAGTAATATCTATATTGTAATATGTATTTTACATTAAATTCCTTACTTCTAAGGGGAATGATAAATAAATTAGAGAATAGAAAGAACTAGCGAGCAAATATCATGATTGTCATACTAAAAGAGATTGAGGATTTTTTGAAAATATTTCCTTATAAAATTAAGAACTGTAGTCCAAGAACTGAAATAATGAACCTGTAGTCCAGCATCTAAGTGTATGAATTTGCAGTCTAAAAACTGAAAGTTTGAACCTGTAGCTCAGGAACTGAAATAATGAACCTTTAGTTCAGCACCTAAATGTACAAGTTTGCAGTCTAAAACCAAACCATGTTTTGATGCCAAGTTTATTTCTATACACTGATAATAAAGTAGTTTAACTAAAGAAGCACTCAGTAGAGCTCATACCTCCACCACACAGTGTTGATTATATTTGACCCTCAAAAAATATGAAAATGTGTCCATACATCCATCATTATCAACAGAAAGAGACCATTTTTGGGAGAACAATGAGGAATAATATTCTACATAGGTCAACCAAGTTTAATCAAAATCCAATCATTTTTGACTGAATTATAGAGCAAAAAATTGGTCCCCATGTTAACAGATAGGAATTTTTTGGATTTTCATAACCTTGCTGTGACCTCAACCTTGAATCTTGACCCTCCAAAAACTAATCACTTCTAAGTTTAGTCATATTCCAAATGTATACTAACTTTTGTCTAAATCCACTCAGCTGTTTTCAAGAAACCTTGCTGACAAACACACAAATATACAGGTAAAAAAAACAGAACCTAACTGGTGTGAAGGGGTTAAAAAGCCAATGACTCACAAACCCTACCATGGTAACAAGCAGTATTCTTAGTAGTTATAAGTTGCAGAAATCCATCAATTATCAGATACAAAACTTTCACCAGGGTTCTATTGAATAAAACTTCAGAAGTGGTTCATGCTACTAGTACTATTATTTTCTATTTAGCTTTTCTAAATGATATAGTGTGCGAGTTTTGTGCAACCATGGAGAGCATCAAAGACTTCCTTTCTCAAACTATTGTATTTTTTAGACTTACATTATTTAATAATCTCACTTTTAATACAAATATATCTTTTGGAGAAAAATTTCCATTCTCCTTCAACAAGTCAAACCATAACATAAAACCTGTTGGTCAATTTAAACCATCCCATCCACTAAATAAAATTAAAAACAAAACTCAAAGCCAGTCCTTATTACTTAAATATTGATCAAGCCTTCCTTTAAGTTCTATTAACTGTACTGCATTTACCACATCTGAAGGCAACCCATTCAAAACGCCAACTACCCAGTTAAAAAACTAAAACTGTCTTAGCTGAAAATGACTCCTTCCCTGCCAAAATTTATGCGTCTCCTAATCCTACCGTTCACACTATTAAGTACAAAGGATGATAATACATCAACACTATCAATTCCCTTAACAATCTTAAACATGGCAACATTGCACTGTTGAATGGTAAGGTATCTATCATAAACCAAATATATCAGTGCTAAATGTTACCTGTGGTGCCAAGGCTTGAATCTATGGCATCAAACAGTTCAAATAACATGTGCAATTTATATTTATAAAATCCAATCAACCCTTTCTAATTACTTTATTGGCTCTAACCAGGGCCAGCTAAACACTGTCTGGAACACTAGGCAAATGATAAATCAGTGCCCCATTCAAATTTAAAAAACATATACAACAAAAATAATGTCTAGGCCTGAAAATATGAGAATCTGTCAATAAACGTTAACTCAAGTAATTCCCTTAAGCATATATAAAATAAGCAAAAAGGTGATAAATCTTACCTTTTCCTTGTCGCACAGTAGAGTTAGAATGTCTGTATTACAGACTGGCCAAGATACAAACACTAAAACTGTTGATTTTAACTTTATAAAGTCTGATGCTGGGTCTAACTGCACAAGTGCCAAGAACTTTAGGTCCAATATCAATTCAAATGACACTACCAGGCCATTAGAACTATATTCTCCTTGACTTTGCACTGGCAAAAGTATCAATAATATTGTCAAATGATAATGACTCATCTATGTCAGAATTAACAGACAAATTTGCCAAGTCATTTGTTCTTTCCTTCTTGTTCAATTATATGCTTTTAATTTTTCCAATCACTAAAACCGATATTTGTAAATGAATTTGCTCATTTGCCAAATAATTTATGTCCACAAAACACATACCCCGTAGATTCAGAAAAATAGGAGCTAGTCTCATTTCTTAACTTCTCCATTTGTTAATTAAGTATAAAAGAACATTTTGAGGCATATCTTGCACCAAGATCATTGTAGACTTTTTGATTTTGAAAAATCTATTATGTCAAAAATTTTGCTCAGGTGGATTTTTCATTATGTAATCCAAAAAGAAATCATTTACATTTCATTTCAAGGGATTCAATAGCTCATCACTTGTAAATAACTAATAATTTTCTTCAAGTTTTTTGTGTCAGTAGAGATAGATTTGATGAAATTAAATTTTCTGTTCCTCACCCTCATGTATAACATTTTCAACAGACCAACTTGAACTACATTCACTGCCTGAAATTCACTGTTGCAGCTCCTCACATGGAGTGCTTTCTTTTTCTATGGGTTGTTTAACCTTACAAACAAAATGAATTCAATACTGGAACTTTTTTAAAAATTCATCTTGTTTTCTTGCTGCTCAGTTTCCTTCTTTTGTTTTGAAAACCAGACAGTTTCCTAGCTGTCATTATTATTAAAATTTAGAATGAATGTTTTTCTTCTCTAATCAAATTTGAATTAGCAACACAAATGAATAATGAAATTATCTTGACCTATTAAAAAATTCAATTGCGAAGGCACATGCAAAATACTAAAACAATCGACAACTTAAACATTACATTAAGTTAATCTCAACATTATCACAATATATTAGGCCTATATTATTATATAATTGCACCTCTGCTATATAGCACTACCAACACAAAACTTTTCGAGTAGCGTGCTTCCACTTGAGCAGAGTCTATCAGTGCAAAAAATAAAATAATACTGTTAAAAAGTGAGTTATAATTTAAATAGTATTTGATTGCAAGAATAAGAGACAATTACTATTAATAACTAACCAGATAAACAAAAAACCTAAATCTGACATAGCAAGTCTAGTTTTTGCCACCTGCTGCATCCAGCATCCATACAAATCCAGTGCCCTAATAAATTGCCTAGATTTGCTTCTATGTAAGGCCAGCCCTGGCTCTAACAGTTTCATTAGTACTAAAACATTTAAATAAAAACACACGTTTTCCCTATGATTGTAACTAGTTCTCAAAGTTAATGTTGATTTATCACTGCAGCAGGTAAATTTATGTCTTTAAAATTTTAATACTGTAACATTGGAATGTTTCATATCAAAATAAAGAGAATTAGTAATAAAATTATTTAAACAAACATTATAAGTAAAAACCTCACACACAATTAAAAATAGCTATTTATATTAACCCAAATGCACTACAATAATTTCTTGGTGCAACTGAACCAGAAAAGAAAAGAAAGACATACTTACCACAACAAAAAAACAGAGAGATATGCACATCAGTCCAATACATAATTTCATTAGAAGAATAAATTCTTTTGTTCTGTCTACAATAACTCCTATAATTAAACTACCAATCAAACCAGAACCAATCATAATAGTAGAGCACCAGCCAATCAGCGACTGAAACAGAAAAAACAACACAACTTAAATTCCTTACTTTACATAAACATACTCATTAAAATCTGTTACTGAAGGTTTATTACTAGTTATTTGCAGTACTCTCATACAACAGATTCATCTCCAGACACATTAAACATTTTAATCTTTCACTCTTGAGATTTTTGAAGACACTTTTGATAATTTTTGTTTTTAAAATTGAAACCAGCATTCAATCTTTTTAAAAATAAGCAGGCTTTTATAACTGTTATAAGATATTACGTTGTAAGTTGTAATACATGGTCATTTATTCTTCTTACTAACTTAAATGTCACTTATTTTTCTGGGACTGTTCATACGCATTTAAAGTTAACAATAAAAGAATTTAAACAAGTTTTTACATCTGGGCATAATTCATAAGAGACTAACTTTGATTTTTTCTTGTGCATGTCAGTGGCAATAGACCTCAAGGGAAATGTTAATACAAAATTAAGCATGCTGAACATCAAGCTTATATGCAAAACAACAATGTAGAAAGTGAATAGTTTAAGTTAAGATTTCCATGGGAGTAGATACTATCCCACACAACTACTTTTGCATTGTTTTCCAATGTGGGAAGGTACTGAAAAAGACTTACAAGTGGATGAGAAACTATAAATAAAGAATAGAGAGATAGAGAACACTGTGACTAACCAAGCCCACTCATGTAATTGATGGTTTTGTGAGAGTGATGGTATTTGAAACATTAAAAGTAATGAGAAGCTCTTATGTGGAGATAAATTTATGTGAGAAATATGTGAGGCTGAGAAAACATTATTATCCAATCCAACCAATCCATGGTGTCAAATTAAATGTCAGGCAAGTTATTACCTAAAGACACCTATGATTAGACAAGTGAACTTCCACACAGTAGTCTCATCTTGCCTAAGGGAACCTGATAAGTACTTTTCAGTATGAAAAAATACAAAGAAGGCAAACGTGAGACCTGGGCAACTTGCTATTCAAGTCAAACAAAATGATGAAAGCTCAAAGTAAAGAGATGGTGAAGTCAGGCCTCAGGGGAATAAATATTTTGGTAAAAATTAAGAGTGTCAAGGTAAGACCAAAATATAGAGCTTAGAACCAAAACTTTTACAAGAGTATAAAATGGCTCAACCTTTCCCCAACAAAAAAAAGGTCCAAGATGAAGGAAAAGTCACCAGCCTCTGTGCTTCTGGAATACAAATGAAAGGTGCTCTATCATAAATGCTGAAGGATGAAAAGTACCCGAGATCAAAACCAGAGGAGATAAATTGGAAGGTTGGGATACAGAGACCTCTGGGAAGTTTAAAAAAATCAGATGGAAGAAAGTGTAGCAATCAATCAACAGAACAAAATCATTCACAGTGTGCATGCTACTGAGATATAGCTGAAATTATGTTAAAAACTCAAAGCAAAACTTACTCACATGCACAAAATAAGAAACTTAACTTAAGGAACATCTGTATCCAATTAATCCCATGCAAAGAAAGAAAACACCCAAGACAATGAATCACTGAAAAAGAAAAGTAAGTATATAAACGTGAAGTGAAAGGTAAAAAGAATAACAAATCCAGAAAGGGAGGCAACTGTTCATTCATTATAGAATCCAAAAGCTGTCTCTCTAAACAAACATTGTCAAAAGTTATCTGAGAAGAGTCTAAAAGGAAAAACAATCTGTGATAACATTACAATATCTATACCACGAGAAAAGTCATGAAACACCCATTGAAAATAGAATTCTTGGAAAGATAAAAGGTAGCTAAAAAAATAAGATGTTGAACACAAGTCATAAGTAATAAAAGACCATCAAGTGCAAAGCATCATAAAGCCATCTGAAAAGCTCAGAACATTAAAAAAAATAAAGGGGGCCCACAGATTTTAATATATGAAATGACATCTCTCTGAGAGTGTGGGGCCCAAGGCATCACTTCAGGTTACCCCAAATAAAGGGTTGGATGAGGTAACATGATTAACAGCCTGAAAGCCTCAAAAGAGGATCTGCATTGTCAGTACCATATGATACTTGGCAGGATCTGTAAATTGCAAGTATGTTAAAAAATTGATTAATTAATGTCAGTGATCTTCTAGATAAGAAGACAAACAAGATCAGCAAAATGGGAGATTAGAAATTTGAATTCCAGATCTTGACCTAAAAATATCAAACTTAAGGATCCAAAATTACAGGTCAACACAGGTTAACAAATCTTTTTTAAGTGGCTCTTTCCATTCCCAGAATCAAGGTATCTAGTGAAAGCCATAGAAAAGAAAAATATCATTCTTGCAAGGAAAGAGAAAAAAAGCTGTTAAGAAGCCTCCTCACGAAAGCACATGGACTTCCCCCTCAAGTGCTGTGATAGCCAAAAACACACCCATATGAGCACCCCACAAACTTTAACCCATTGTGGATGGGTTACAAGTTTACTCATGTTTTGTGCAGAGCATCTTTGTGTGCCATTTAATAAAATATTGAGTTTGAAAGGAGTCAGACGCATTTCATTTTGTCCAAAACTCAACCATATTTTGTATTATTTATTTGAAACACACAGAGTATGTACATGAAGACAATTAGTAAATTTTTAGAGTGTGATATCTTGTAAAATATTTTCCTATATGGAGTGGAATCGCACAAAACTTTCATATGTATCACGTTTCACTTCTTTTCCCATGGGCAGTACAAACTCTGCAGGCTCTGGTAGCAAATTTCTTCATGTCACCAGACAGTCTTCCTGGGGGATCCTTATGTGGGGCTCTCCTTGTACCTTCAGATGATGGATCAGTTTCGTTCCTCTCTAATTCCAGTGAGCCTTGTTTCTCTTTGTCAGTAATCCATTCTCTCACCACAGAGAAGAGGAGCTGCTTATATTTTATTTTTTTCTGTTGATTCAGGGCTTTGTAGATTAGATATGAAATGAAAAGGTTACAATTTATTATATAAAGTACTACCTTTTTTGTCCATTTCACTGTTTTTCTGAGAATGGTGTAGTATAAGAGGTATTGATTTGCATGATAAACACCTTTCATGTGCGCATTGTATTGAAGAACACACACAAGATTTGTTATTTCTTCTCCAGTTATTCTATTTTTCTTTCCTGTGGTAGAAAGAGATGAGTCATGGATAGTTGAACCATTCTCACTTCTCTCTTGTCTTTCCATATGAAAATAAGAACATCACCTTTTCTATGGAGTGCTGTTTCACCTTTTTTCATTGATGAAACTTCAGCCTCAAGGCTTGGCGGCACTTGATTGTTCCGCAGACTCTTGTTTTATGTTCTAGGAACAGGTTTGCAATGGAAGTACTGTTGTAATAACTGTCCTGGTATACGTGGTGCCACAATTCAAGATTGGGAGCAAGAACTAAAAGAACAGTCACCTCCACTTTTTTTCCCCTCACCAGTATAAATCTCCATGTTATAAATATAACCTGTGTCACTCTCACACACCATTCTCACCAGCAGGCCATATTTTACAATTTTTGCAGGGTTGTATGTTCAAAATCTTAGACATCCTCACCATGGAATCATGCCCTCATCCAATGATAATTGTTGCTTTGGTTTGTATAGTATCCTGAATTTACTGTGGAAATAATCCAGTACTGGTTGAATTTTGAAGAGCCTGCCTGAAGACTCATCTATATTCTGATTATCATTGAAATGCCAAAATGTCCAAATTTGTTCAAATCTGTTTTGGCTCATTGTCTGCAAAAATATTGGGCTGATCAAAAGAGGATCTGTTGACCATTAATCTTTCTAGTTATATTTCCTTGTCTGTTCCATTAGTAGAATAAGGCCTAGAAATGTCCTCATGTCTGTAGGTGTAACTTCAGACCATTGAAGTTCTTTAAATGACATTTTATGTTTCTCTGCAGTTTGATTATGGTAGGTATACATTTCCTGACAAAGTTAAGTGAAATATCTATCTCTAACCAATTATCATTATCACAACTGTAAAACAAATCACTAACAGGAACATTTGTAAAATCATCATCACTTTCTGAACTGATATCAGTTGAGAGTACAACAACTATATATATCCTTGTAGGTCTAACAACGTCACTGTAGCTAGAGTTACTGTCACAATGATCCACAAACACACTCACATCAGAATAATCACCTTCACTTGGAAGATCTGACAAATTATCATCAAATAGTTCAGTAATTATCCCATCTTCACTCAACATGTTACATTTTCTGCAAGAAGCCATTTATACAAATATGGGTATTGTAAGCAAAAATCAGAAAAATATTAACCGTCTGGAACAAAATAAAACGTGTCTGACTCCTTTTGAATGCAACGTTTTAATAATTGGCACACAAAAATGCTCTGCATGAAACACTAGTAAACTCGTGACTCATCCGCAGTGTGTTAAGATAAAATGTGAATCTTTCATAAGACAATAAATCTATGTCAAAGGAAAGACTCATGTATGTCAAATAAGAAAAAAAATAAAAAGTCTATACACCAACAGAGGAGAGGCAGAAATAAAAAATCACCGGCTCTAACTATGTCAGGTTACGCAGAATAGGCAGATAAGGAAGCTTTCTGTGTAAACACAACAAAAAAGTTTCAATAGTAACTATAGAACTGAATATCCTAACTGGTGAAAGACTAGAAGAGAACCAGGTCAGATGAGACTTTATAAAAAGATTTTTACAAGATATCTTGGATGTCCAGTAATACTCTGCAAAAAGTAATTCATAACTGATTATATATAATCACTGCTACGATGTTGAAACTGACTGCACCTGATCAATATATGAATAGAATAACAGAAACTATCACAAAAGAAAGCATAAAGAGTTTATATTGCAATTCCTTACTAGCCTAGTGAAGGTTCCCAGAAATGAGTGTAAAAGTGCATCAACAAGCTCATTTAGAGAACTAGGTGTCTTGAGAACAAAAGTACAAAAGACAGATAATGGAATAAAAGTCAAAGCTGAAGATGGCACACCACAGGTGTTCAGTAAGAAAAGTGTACAAAGCTTAGCAAAATGAAAAATTATCACAGCAAAAGGGTAAAGCCAAACCTAAAACAAATGTATAATATCAAAGAACAGCACATATTAATACATGTCTTGACTGAATAACTACTGATGATAAGGCACAGCTTCTGCCACAACAGATATTAGTAGAGACCTAATTGTTTCCAAGTGGAAGATTTTAGTAGATGATTTGAGATAGTTTGTTAACAAGTCACATCACAAGATGGTGCAGGAAAAAGTTGATAACTGGTTAAAGATCACTTTGTGCATTATATACACTCCCATCTTCTGGTACAGTACTGTGCTTCAATCAATATTTTATCAATGCAGATGTTAGGAAAATTAGGTATGTAGTTTAAATTGCATTTTGCTTGAGTTTTCACATATTTTGTTTGATTGCTAAATGTAAAAATTTTCACAACAAATGTTTTATTATTATTTTGATTATGTATGTATGTGATAACAAAGATTTAGTCTCAGTCACAACTTAGAAGAGATAGAGCCACAAGTTTGGCTTTGTAATGCTCCTTATGAGTCATGATGATCTTTTTTTCCCCTTTCTGATGTTGTTTATATATTTTACATTTTATACATGGAAATCAAGCAGTTAAAACTTCTACAGCAATTCAGTTTCCAATTTTTTGAGCAGTGCATTTGTTGGATACAGCATGAACTTCATTACAAAATAGCTTACATGGTTTTCAAACTAATATTTTTAAATATCTTTCATAAAAGTATTAAACATTTGAAGGCAATATTTTAAAAGTACTTTTCAATACACTTACCTCTCCATAATTTTGTGGGGTCAAGATTTGTTCCATGAGTGTAATCAACACACTGAACATGCCAATGGGACAACCCAAACAGATAAGAAGCAGAAGGTATGCTCTGATAGAAAACAGCTGGAAAAACAATAACAGAAACTACTTTAATCTTTATTTATTTTTTGCTACTTGTATCAAATCACTACAAAATACATATTGAATATAATTATTGTTAAGATGTTTTTATTTTTCAAAGATGCAAAAGAACTAATACAAATTAATTTAACTACAGATATTTGTTTCTACATCCCTCTTAATTTTTCCACTGTGACTTGAAATCTGGAGTGTAAAGATAGCATTTTAGATCTATTTTTGTCTTCCACAAGTCACTGCCCAAGAAGCTTTTCATTCATTTACAGAACTTGTCAGTTTGGCTACATATTCCCACAACCCTTTTCATTTTCCATTGTAGCTCAAAATCAGAGGTGCATAAAAATAATATTTCATATCTACTTTTTGTCTATCACAAGTCACTGCCCAAGAAGTGAGAAAAACTTATATAAATGGCAAAAACATTGTGTGAAATAATTTCATTAGCTAAATGTTACTTATTTGTTAACACATAGTCATTAAACAGCTGGCAGTATAGATTTTCTTAAAAAGCTGGGCAAAATCTAGTTTGTGGTTTTCTGTGCTCTTCATGTAGAATAAATTTCTATAAAAATACTCATATCTACTTGAGAATTAAGAAAGCACATATAATCTGTAAAGTTCAAATGAAAAATCTTACTATGAAGATTATGTGTGTATATGTTAGCATCCATCACCCAGAATTGGCTGGCTCAATTACTGAAATTTTGGTATAATAACTGTAAACTGTACAATAATCTACTAGGCTTTTTTGTTTTAGGATTTTTGCCCAAAAAGGAGGATAAAAAAAGCTCCTGAAACATGGCACATTTCCACATTTTTTATACACTTTTGGCTTCCATCACCCAGAGTTGGTTGGCTCAATTGCCATAAATTTTGGTATGGTAAATGGAACCTGTTCAACATTGTACAAGGGTTATTTTTTATGATTCTTGTTTGAGAAGGGGGAGAAAAAAAAAGATCCTGAAACAGGAAACACTTCAACGTTTTTATACACTTTTGGCAGCATCACACATAGTTGGCTGGTTCAATTACCATAATTTTTTGTATGGTAAATGGCAACTGTCTGACAGTGTATACGGATTACTCTGTTTAAGGATTTTTGCCAAAGAAGAAGGATACACTCTGAAAAAGGGCACATTTTCACTTTTTTTATAGACTTTTGGCTTTGAGTTTAAAGACTCAAGTATTTAATCAATTACACAAGTCAATTATTACTTTCTAGAAACCAGGATATACAATTAGCATCTAATGAGATCATTAGGGATTTAATAACAAAAGAAAGAAGGGGAACATTGTTCTTTATACAATTTTTGCTTCCTTAATGGTTAACCTCAGAGAGTGTAAATAATAAATCTTATTACCTTTGCCATTATTCTTTTTCAGAATATAAAATGCTTCTTATGTTAAATTTATCACATCATTCTTTAAAATAAAGTTGTATATGGTAATGCTTTCTTTTTGGGCACATTTCAAACTAAGATCTTTGAATACTCATTCATCATTCCTCAGTGTATTTGATACAGGATGTTTAAATCCATGACTGCATCTGATAAAGACCTTAGTCACAACATCCAAACATCTTGATAATATGATTAGATCCTATTAATTTAGATAAGGACGATTTTGAAAAAAAAAAACAATACAAAACAATTTTGGTAGTCTCTGTTATATTATAAAACCTAATCTTGTCAATTCTTTGCTTACAAAAATGTTAACTGTTAGGTTCCTTATTTCCTGAAAGACACATTAAGCATCCTCACTACTACACATTAGTTTTAATTGTAGTATTGGCCTACTAACAGTCAAGCATTATTAAAAATAATGGTGCAAAACCATACACCACACATATTTTATATAAATACTTGCTTATCTAGTAGTGATTATACAATCAAAGAACTCACTTAACAGATCCAATACTTTGAGGAAAATCGAATTTCACGATACCTAATGAGCTTATTTTATTTATCAGGTTAGACTACTTAAGGAGATTGTGACAAAAAAAGTGCAGCCAAAGAACTATAAGATGGAAATTTTGCATACAATAGCAGATGTTTCACCTGTAATAGAACAACCACTGGTATATTGCAGAAACTTGTCTATTTTGAATAATTTAAATGGCACTTGTGCAATATTTATATGTACACACACACACAAAATTTAATATAGTACAACACTAAAATAATTAATTAAAAACAGGGACCATGTATGACTAATTGTATAAACAGTTACAAATTAACATTAACCAATGAAAGTGAGACAGTTTTGTTAGTTATGGAAACAAAAAGACAATACTATTTGTAACAGAAGAGATGTGATTGATATTTTTGAAAAACATAAGTGCAGCAACAAAAATATCACATGGAATAAGCTTTGAGATGTCTCACAACCAAAATGATGGTGAATGTTTTAATGTGACAACTAAGTCTCAGTTTCATGACCTGTCTTCAGGGATTCCATTTTTGAAGTTTATGAAGTTTTTTGGGGGTTCTCTCAACAAATTCCATACCTGATGATCAACCAGTATTCTTGTTTATATTTCTGAATTTTGAAAATACTTTGCTACAATGATAGCAATGCACTCAACTCATTTTGCTTTGGTGAACAATTTAATATTTTTGTATTTTATGAGCTTATCATAACAGCCACCAAGAATTGATGTCTAACTATGCTAATCCTTCTGAATAGGACTTTTTGACAGAAGTGGAGTACAATGCTGCCATCCTAGTTTTAGATAACAGGTGTAGATATATACTTATACATAAAAAAGTGCCAAATATGCATTCCAGAGGCATATTTACAATCAGTATGCACAAGTATCAGCCACTTGTCAAACCAATGATGGTTGTATTCATTGATGGGTGTACTGTGTTAATTTTTGCTCCCTGTCCTTCCTGATGAGTGAAATAATGATACTCATCATATATTCTGACATGATGTTGAAAATGTTTGCACCTGAATTTATGGGCAGAAGATGTAATAACGCTTTAGATTATCTTTCACAAACTGTGTATGAAAACCTACATGCTAATCTTTTTTTTGCAAATCAATCTAAACTTTCAAGGCTTGCCACTAAAATGCATTGAGTGGTGGAAGAAATAAATGTTTGCATAAAACAGTGGAAGCTACCGAACATAGTATTTACCAACTTGCAGATTCCGCTTATATGAGTTTAAGTGAGAACTGTCACTGCTCTTTGCAGATGCTATTGTCTTGCTCTCACACAAAATGCAGAAGTTGATTTTGCTGTCAAATAAAGAATGTTCAGACTAGTAAACAACCCAACACACTCCAAGATATGATAGTCTCTAAAAATGTAGAACAAAAGAAGTTTATGTGGAAAAAGGACGAAAGAGGCTATCCCTATGATTACCAGCACACTCTTTAAATTCCTTTCTGCACATGTCACAAAGTGTTACTGAGTTACATTCAATATTTAATTAAAGCACTTTACTATCAATGTAGTTTAATGAGCTCAACATTATCAAGTACATCATAATTCAAAGTTTTATATTATCCAAGTTATTCTTACTTTATTTTGAAAAACCTCTAAAACAAACAATTAATACTTCAGTTTCTTGTCACATGACATACATGCAGTTGAAATATCCTACATTTGTTTGTTTATGTTTATCTCAGTACCTCTACAACAGTCTAGATGAGCTTCCACAAGTACTAGGTCAAAGTCTAAACATTAGCTTCATTTTACAGAGGCTAAGTCATTCCAAGTATTACATTATTACTTGCTTTTTTCTGGTAGATGCCATGCCCACATTTCAAAGTAATTTGTTGCTAAGCAACAGTCTTTTTTAGATTTAAATGGAATGCTTATATCCAAGAGAAAGAGCAGACTTCTCACTTAATTTTTCCCAAACTAAAAGGAAACATGGGTCATAAATTATATTTGAAATGACAAGGTAACTGCTGTTTGTCCATTGTCGAGATTGGTATCCCTAGAGCTTGACTATTTTTTCTTGCATTATACGTATTTGTTTGATAGACAGTTAAACTGAATTTAGGTTTTACTTTTATATTTTAGTTAACTGTGTTTTATTTGTGTTATAAAATTTATATTTGAAAGGTTTAATAATTTTTACAAAATATACACCTTGCTCTACAAGGCTTAAATTACCAGGTGCAAACAAAAAGATCTTGCCAAAGGCTAAAGTATCTCTTCCATTCATAGCATTCTATCATTCACAGGTACCCTTTGATGTGTGCCAACATATTTTCATATTAAAATTAAAAATACTTTTCCTCATCTCCAATTTCCTTTGTGTAATCCCTAAAACCTTCTAAATGCACTTCAAACGTTTTTTTTTTCACTAAATCCTTTTATTTTATATGTTATTTTCTCTACCCTATCTCAAAACGGGATCGGTCATTTCAACCAACCTCATAACCATCAAAAAAAAAAATTGAAATAAACCTAAATCAACCTTCTTTTCTTTCTAGAATGACTTCAAATTGTAACATGAAACTACATTTGTTTATCAT